>NC_052394.1:17186028-17396028 GCF_009389715.1 Phoenix dactylifera | reverse complement strand
GAAAATGGAAGAGACATTTTTTTTTGTGTATTGTCGAAAGGCATGAATTTTACATTAAGGCTTAGATTGGTTGTATTAAATGGGAACACTCTTCCCTTAAGAAGGAGTTCACACTAATAAAAGCAAAATAAAGTATAATTTTGCCATATAGAAGAAGATAGATTCATGATGTGTCATTATTTTGGCCCATGCACGTTTTTTTAGTAGTATATCTAGAAAAATAGTAATAGATGTATTCTAACAAATTGAGCAGTAGAGTTTGGATTGGTGATACAAACTCTTGGTCCATTTGTCTTTATGTGAGTTTGATAACTTTGTCTTAAACTATTACATGGTGGGGGTGCATTGCTGGCAATCTTGGATTTCATATCTATCCTTTATAATTATATCATTTATTTAGTTTTTCTTATTAAATTTTTTGGATATAATTAGTATTCACATTCGTATTTATTTATAACAAATATAAATATGCTTGATATCCGATTCATTAGAACAAATATAAATATTATTTTTATTATCTATTTATTATTTCTATTCTAAATATAAATATAAATATAAATGCATCATCTGATCGGTTTTCAGCCATCAAGCAACAATGTAAACAAATGCATAGTGGATAATCAAAATATATATCAAACTTTTAATATTAAATATAAAAACAAGATATCCGGAACAGACACCCCTCGTCTCGAACTAGAGTCTAGAGATAAAAAATTATCCACAAAATTCAAATTATGTGTTGGTTTTGAGAAACAGTAATATAATATTTTCTACAATATTAATTATTGTATAAATTTTCTATCTAAAATTAGCTCGTATTGGCTCTATTAAAAGAAATTTTTCTTAGTCCTTTGTGAAAGAGGCTCTAAAATACGGCACGTCAATCGTCCTTCTAAAGTTATTTTGGAATCCCATTCAGTTTTTCGGACGGACGGGAAAGCGGAAGATACGGTACGTTGGGTCAAAAAGCTCGGCTATTCCCGTGTACTCCAAAGTGATAAATTTCCAAAGTGCTCATGTTTGGTTGACCATCCACTTTCCTAGAAAAGTTATGTATAATTCCTATTATGCCCTTAATAAAAATTAGTTCTTTAATACCTCTTTAATGCTTCTTTAATGTTGAAGGGTCTTTTTGGAAAAAAATAAAAAAGGAGTGATTTCCACCTCATGGGAAAGTAACTTTCCCATGTTTCTCATGGGAAAGACTTTCCCATGAAATATGGAAATCATATTCCCATGGGAATACAACTTTACCATCTCTCTCCTTTGAAAACTCCAACCAAACAAGAGGCATTTCATTACTTTTTCGTTGACCATACTTTCCCCCCTCCTTTTCCTGCGAACCAAACGAGCCCCAAAAGTTTCGGAAAACGCGAGAGCATCAATTAAACCCAAGTCAGCCTGCAGCTGGAAGCGAGTCGCGTACGGCTTCCCAACGACTCCCAGCCCACCGCAATAATTGGCGACTACAGAAAATATCTTCGCCGAGTGCGCTTGGAAGGAAAATGGCCAACTTTGATTCAATCCGATCCCCAAAAAAATTTATTATTAATTATTCATAAATATATATATATATATATATATATATATATATATTATAAACTATGCAAGCCGAGGGTACAGAATATCGGTTAAATCGTGGACCAAATCCGACTTTGTCAATTCGATTTAGAACGAATTTTTCAATATTTGATCTAGTTTCGATTTAAAATTTTTTTAAACTAAAAAAATAATTTTGTTTCGATTTAAATTTTAAAAAATTTAGCTTAAACTAAACTGAACCATATATATGCATGAGGCAGGCATATGCATCCGCTGGGCTTGTTCTCTCTAGCAAGGAGATTCTTTTAAAATAAGTAATTTTCATGTAAATAGTCGATATAGGACTAAATGAAACTCGTGTTCTCCATCTCTTTTACACCATGTCCTTTTGATCGAATATCAACCACCAATAATCACCAAATTTGATAACCTGAATTGAGTGGTGGCCTTACTACCCTACTCTCGACATCTCTTCTTCTTTTGATACACGATAAATCTAAATTTGTTGGCCGTTTAGATATTTTGGTTTCCTCTAGATGGCGGGAAGTGAAGGTTCCTAAGTTGTTTGAAGTAGTCATGAACTTTCATCAAAGAAATCAAAATACAAATTGAATGCTTTGGTGGTCTATTTCAAAATGAAGCGGGAATGAATACATGAATTTGTTTTTTTTCAAAATAGCTCATAAACTATTTTTCTCTCCATGCTTCTTTCTACTGTCCTCTAAGTGTTTATAAGAATTCCAACTAGAACTCTTTACCAAGATCTTGAAGCTACAGTTACTTATTGCTCAAGCTGATAGCCCAAATTGAACCAAAATTTTTGGATCGGTTCGACCAGTTTTCTCATGAGGCCGATTCGATTTCGATTTTGATTTTAGAAAACAGATTTAAGTTAGTTTGGTTTTGAAAGTATTACTAAATCGTTCCGACCCGAACCACTTATCCACCTTTGCGATGTACATCAACATGCATAGTGCCCGAAAGTGAAAATATCTCCTAATTTTTTGACTAATATATATATATATATATATATATATATATATATATATATATATATATATATATATATATATATATATATATATATATATATGCGCGCGCGTACATTTTTATTTGATTAAATGGCTCAAGAGCTCAATAAAACGTGTGGCAATGCTGCTTATTCTGCTAGGGACAGGCTTTAGATTCAAATTCAAATAATGATATTACCACCATGTTTCTTGAAAGAACAAAAAAAAACAACTTATAAGTTGTTAAATATGAGCTGCCACATCATTTTTCATATTATCGAGCTGAGTGCATGAACTAGAATCTAAGCCAGACTTGTTTTGAAAAGAAAAGGCAGCACTGCAGCTAAAGATATCTAATACAACCACAACAAGGAAACATATAATACAGTTCCCAATCATGGAGTAATTTGTTGATTTGAGGAGATATTGGTAGCTCCAAATACGTTAACGAAACCATGTAAGCATGCAAAAGAGAAAAAAAATTAAAAACAAAACTAAAGTGACTCCTCTTCAAGTTTGGGTCATACTTAAATCTTAAAAAAGTATCAATTAGCTACCAAAAACTTTAAATTCATTGCTATGTGACTTACCTGCGTACTCCGTTGCAAAACGTTATCATGTGATACATATGATGACTAAACTTTTATAA
This sequence comes from Phoenix dactylifera, assembly GCF_009389715.1. Lineage (NCBI taxonomy): Eukaryota > Viridiplantae > Streptophyta > Magnoliopsida > Arecales > Arecaceae > Phoenix > Phoenix dactylifera. The sequence continues at coordinate 17,392,827 of NC_052394.1, read as the reverse complement.
AATTTCAGAGCTACTCTTCTTATTAACATAAGAAAGAGCTCTATTTAGGCGCAAAATGAAACGAAACGCTTTGATATCTATACAAGCAGATGAATGACAAAAGATCGAGTGCTTTAAGATTTGTGTAGGCAAATGGATGATAAATGATGGATTGTTTTGAGATTATTACATGCGAACGAGTGCTTCGAGATTTGTACAAGCATATGAAGAATAAGGATTCGAATAATAAGGATGGAGCATTTTGTGATTTGTGCAAGCAGTTTGATAACAGAAAATGGAGTGCTTTGATATCCGTGCTATTGGATGAATGATGGAGAATGGAGCGCTTGAAGCTCCATGCAAGTGGACAAACATTGAAGAATGGAGCACTTTGTTATCTATACAGGTGGACAAATGATAAAGAATATAGCACTTTGAGATATGTGTAGGCGGACGAATGACAAACAACAGACGTTTTGAGATCTATATAAGCAAATGAATAATAGAGGATGAAGTGCTTTGAGATTCGTACATATGGATGAACGATAGAGGATGGAGCGCATTGAGATTATGTAGGCAAACAAATAATAGAGGATGAAGTGCTTTGATATTTATACATTTGGATGGAGGACAAAGGATGGAGCGCTTTGAGATCTATGCAAGCGGATGGATGATAGAAAATTGAACGCTTTAATATCAATGCATGTGGATGGATGATAGAGAATGAAGTGCTTTGAGATTTGTTCATATGGATGAAGGATAGAGCATAAGTGTTTCTATATAGGCGAATAGAGGAAAGAAGATGGAATGCTTTGATATCTATGCATGAAGCACTTTAAGACCTATACAGGTGGATAAATGACTGAGGATAGAGTACTTAAAGATCTATGCAAGAAGATGGAAGATAGAGGATGGAGTGCATTGAAATTTGTGCAAGCGAATGAATAATAGAAGGAATGTTTTGAGGTTTGTGAAGGTGGATGAATGATACACGATGGAGCGCCTTAAAATCTATGTAAGCAAAGGATGAGATGCTTTGAGATATGTGTTGGTGGATGATAAATATGGAGTGCTTTGAGATCTGCACAGATAAATGCATAATACAGGATAGAGCGCCTTGAGATCATATAAAAGTCACAATCGCGCCTCTTCGAATCAAAGCAACCCACCCAAGCATCAATGGGAGAGAAGTAGGAAGTTGAGAATTCCAAGTGCGACAAGCAAATGTGAAATTGTTGTTAAATTAATGACAAGACACTATCTATTACATACGGGCAGACATCATCAATTGTCGGTCATTCCGAGTTTCCGACCAGAGGGTAATGAACGAAAACGGCAACTGGACCGGTTGTCTGCAGTTGAACAGGAAAGCTAATAAACTATGGGGGGATTCCACGTGACTCTTCTTTCCTTGTTGACTCTTTTGGTTCAATCTCTGCTCCTTGCAAAGAACATACAAGGCAGACATCTAATAAAAATAGGACTTAGGGGTGGAAAGTTACTCTAACCCATCAGGTTTGAATTCTAACAGGGCTGATTTTGCATGCCTGCAATGGATTCAAAATGGATACGGATAATAATAAATTTTGCTCCAAACCCGATCTAAAATAATAGTATTTCTACAATAACTAGGTTAGGTCAATATATAATTAGTGTCCTAAATTGATATGGAAACCTGATCTAAAATAATAGTATTCCTACAATAACTAGGTTAGGCCAATATATAATTAGTGTCCTAAATTGATATGGACTTCATCTTTAAAAACTTGTAAACTCAATACATACTCAACAAATCATTATCTGGGCTTCAAGTTTACTAAGTCAAATATTTTTGAACTTGTCTCACCCTCCCTTCCACACCCGTCCCCAAGGGCATCAACCTCTACAAACACCAATCAAGTCAACGCGATGCTTGAGCTTATCAATTGGAAGTGGTCAACATCTTAGTTAGATTCTCCGCATTCTAATATGAGGAAGGTTCCTCACACTCCACTCTTAGCTACTGTAAGAGCATGATCAAACATGTTTGCATATCATGAAGGTGGTCCAATTTATCTCCTCTTCCTACCAGTAGTAATATTGTTTTGTTACTGTTATTGTAACGCATCATCCTGTATAAAATTCTGTATATTTATCTCATTGGAATAAATTGGAGAGTTTTATAATACTATCCCTGGAGCTTAAACATCAAGCTCCATCTATTTACTGACATTAAAGTCTATACATGCATTGTAAATAGATTCTTTCTTTTGGTTTAACATAGCTGACTAATCAAAAGTAATGTCTCTACTAATAATAATTTTGGGTAACTTGAAAGCATATGTACACTAGAGTCTATAACCCTTTATCCTATGTACATAATCTAAGAATATGTATCTTCTTGCCTTCAATTCAAGTTTACCATCATCACATGAACATATGCGGAAGAACCAAATATTCTCAAATCAGAATAATTAACAAAGTTACTAAACCATACCTCATGCGAAATCTTGCACTCAACTGTAGTTGATGGAGATCGATTTAACAGGTACCATGTTGTATTAACTGCTTCATCCTAATAAAGTTTGCCGAATTCAGCATTTGAGAATATAAAGTGAGCGCTCTACATGAGTGTCCTATTTATTTGTTCTGTAACTCTATTATGCTATAGTGTTCCTCATATAGTGTGATGATTTACTACGCTTTCATTTTTGTAGAACTCATCAAATCCACTTGAATAGGTACAACTCATTATCGATTCATAATATTTTAATCTTCATTCTTACCTGATTATCAACTAAAGCTTTCCACTATTTGATTTTGACAAACACTTCATTCTTGTGTTTCATAAAATACACCTAGATCTTTTTAGAATAATCATCAATGAACATCAGAAAATAACAATGTCCACTCATTGATACAACTGGAGAGGGATACTAGAGATGTAAATGGATGTAATTCTACATGCTCTTGAACTATGAATATCAATACTAAACCTTGCCTTGCATTACTTGCCAAATACACAACGCAAAAGTCCACTTTTTCCATCTTTATACTATCAAGCTAGCTTTTCTTAGACAGAATTATCATCCCTTTCTCACTCATAGATCTTAAATGCATACGCCATAATTGAGTAGCATCCATATCTGACAATCGTGATGATGAAGAAACTACTGCAGCACCCATTATTATTTTACCCAGAAAGTGATACAAGCCATTAACCAACTTTCCTTTCATCCCTACAAGGGCTCTCCTAGACATTTTCAGCAAACTATTCTCACCGGTGTACTTGTACCCTTGAGAATCTAGAGCACCCAAGAAAATCAAATTCTTTTTCAATTTCAAAATATGCCAAGTTTCTAAGGTTCTCAAAGTGCCATCATACATCTTAATGCGAATTGTTTTAACACCAACAACAACAATGGCTTTATGGTCTTCCAACAGAATCTTTTTGTTCTTCTAATTTAACAGGTAGAAAACTAATCTCTATTAGGATTTATGTAAAAGGAACAATTGGAATCAAGAATCCACCCTCTTCGGGACACTGACTGACAAAACCTCATTGCCAGTATCATCGAAATTTTCCTATGTTACACTAATATTAGCTTCAGAGATGAGCTCTCTTTCCACCTTTTCTTTTCTCTTTGGACAAAGTCTTATAATATACCCTTTCTTGTGACAATGAAAATAATTGATGTTTCTATGTTTTGACTTTGATCAATGCTTACCCTTACTGCTAGAACCTTTTTTCTAGCTCCCACCTCTAGCAATCAAGCCTTCTTGATTTTCCTCATAACTCCCAAACACCTTTTTTTTTTTTTAACTCTTTAGACTGCAAAGCATCTTTTATATCACTAACTAAAAGAAATTCTCTACCATACAACATGGTATCAACAAATTTTTCATAAGAGAATGGTAGTGAGCACAATAAAATAAGGATCCGATCTTCATCGTCAATTAAAACACCAATATTTCTTAAATCTAAAATAGCTTTATTAAATTTATATCTATATGATCTTTCGTAGGCATATCTTCTTTCATGCATAGGTGGTAGAGGCAATGCTTTAAATATAATATGTTTTTGAGTCATTTAGTCATGTATTTATTCTCCAATTTTAATCATAGTCTAGCCACTATCTTCTTTTCAACGACTTCTTTGAGTATCTTTTCCGCCAAACATAATTGAATTATAATGTGTGCCTTTGCCAACAACTTCTCATTATCTCAATCGAGCATGCTATCCAATAATTTTTTCTTGCCTTTTAATACTTTCTATAGCCTTTATCATACAAAACAAGTTAGTATCTTAATATGTCAAATGCCGAAATTATTCACACCATTGAACTTTTCAATTTCAAATTTTGCAATTGTCTGAATTGAAAAAACAAAACCTTTGATATCACTTGGTTCGTTGGTAAAAAAAATAATAAAATAAAAAGAATAAAAGAACCTACCACGGCGGTAGGCAGGACACTCGCCGTAAGTTGTTTTAAGCATCTTTCCGATTCACGTGAATGTGATGGTAAGTGCCTTGCTTTTGATATCGCGCGGCTGGTCGGTCGTCCCGGTTTTTTGTTTTCTTTTCTTTTTTGTACGCCTTTTTTTTCAATCTTCTTGGGTCGTCAAAGACCCACCCTTCCATGAAGAGGCAGACACAATGGACACAATAAGAAATATTTGCTGGCCCTAGGATGAATCTGATCTCTTTTTTTTGTGTGTGTGTAATAGCAGCAGTACCTGATCCACTAGATAATTTCTCGTCCAGACTGAGCAAGCTGCTACCATGTGAAATCTCTGTTCTATAGCCTGCTCTCGAGGCTTTTAATCATCGACATACCATCCATCCCTAAGTCCATGAGTTGGAAAAATTATAGCATGCATTGTGTGCACCAGTATAGCCTTGCACCCCATCAATACTATGAGTCAATCATCAAGACAAACGCAGGATGATGAAACACACGCTAACACATCTTGGTAGTTGGTGGCATGCACCAACATAGACGTGCATACGGTACACCTAATAATTTTTTTTCTATAAATGGCATCGACCAGTGTTAAAAAAGGTTTAGAATTTTCTCAAATAATGACTGATATTTTAAAATCAAAAATATCAAAATCTTAACCGATATAAAAAAACTTTTAGATTAATAATTAATTCGAAACATGGAATCTGAACTTTATTAGTCAAAATATTAAATAAAGAATTTTCAATTAGAAAATACTTGCCCATACAAACCCCTGAACCAGTAATTATATAAGAATTTATTTGTTTATATCAGTTGCGAAAAAGGGACCTGTAGTCCTTATTTGTCTTATTAAGAAGAGAGAAGGGGGGATGGCGAGGTTTCCCTGAGACTTTAATCGAGATAAAAGCATGCCCTTCCCCTAGCTAACTTCTACCCCATAAACTTCTTGGTTTTGGTAAATGAACCAACCACGTCTCCTTTCCATAGGTTTTAGATATGTGGTGATGCCATCTCTACTAAATGGATCATTTTGAAACTAGAGCTAAATTTGCTCAAATTCTCTCTAAACCAAATATTTATTTAATTGAGTTTTGATTGTCATCCTGTCTTTTATTTATTTATTTATTTGATGAAAATGGACGGTGAGGAGGCAGAGCCTCCATTAGTCACCAGATTTTATTAACAGAAGAGCAATTAATTTGGGTTGGTTGATGAGAATATTGTTAGAATATTTTCATCAACCCTCCGATATTGGGATATGAGTAATAGAGCTTACATCGTTGTACATGTGATGAGCTTCACTCATAGACTAGTAGAGCGTGTAGATCTTACGGAAAGGCATGGATTTAGAGATCGGTGGGCATTTCAGGTGATGAGCATGCACGTCTTTCTATGCTACTAAAGTGAGAGGAGAGTGAAAAGAACTCTATAGTCTACACATTCCCTCCCTATTATTAACCACTGTGACTTCTACCGGGGAAAAAAAAGCCACTCGTACTTCCAAGTTCTCTTTTTCCTTCTCTCTTGATATAAAAAGATGACCATATAGCACAAACTGAAAAATTCTCCACCTTTTAGTTTAAAAAATGATAAACTGAAAAACACCATACGTGAGCTTACACAAAATTCAACCCCTCATCTCTATAAGAAAAAGTGGATGCTTTAGTTCACTTAAAAAAATAAATCAATTCTTTAGCCCTCGTCTATGTGTTTACTTCTGCGCAGGCTAGAAGGTTTTAAGATCAGTTAATACATGCGCAGAAAGAAACCAATCAGCAGGCTAGACTGGCATTTCAAATGCTGAAATAGGGCTTCAATCATAGCATTTCAAATCCTGATGGCATCGAGGGGCACCCACATCTTTCTCAAATTGGCCCAACATGGCTCATGACTCCTCAGTTAAGCATAGACCCAACTTAAATTTAAATGTATTATCATATATTTTAGCACAATAGCCTAATTGAAGTAGTCCATTTTTATCCTTACAATGCATGGTTTAGAGAGCAATAAATATATGATTTTTGATTTTCAGACATTTTTAGCAGTATAAATTATGATCAACAACAAGCATCTTTGATTTAGATGCCTTATTATTGATTTTCAAGCCAAAATATACTCTCCTCACTGAAGGAGCCAAGTCCACCTTATATATAATCACTCCCTATGCCGTACGTTTAAGTTACTACCTAGGCTAGTTAGTCAGGCACACATATTGCTTCATAATCTTACAAGTTACAGAGGTGTTCAAAATAATTCTTCCCTTGGCCCAGCAAATTCGTACTCCAAGGAAAGGAAAATGCTTTCGGGATAAGGAAGTTATCCTAACTTGAAAATGTTGATATAAAGAATATTCTACAACCACTCAATGCTTCCAAGCATAATGGAAGTTCACTGTAAACTAGCCTGTGAGTTCCAAAGATGGACAGGTTATAAAACCTTTGATAGAGTAAGCCTAGAGCTGCTGGATTTCCTTCTCCACATCCCATCTGCAGCGACGTTCAGAAAGAGAAGGGAAGAAGATGAGAAACCAGGAGGGAAAGGTGAAGTGAAGACTGAAGAAGGGAGATTTATTTACCAAGGTATATCAATTATCCTCAGGTTGCCAGCCAGATCCGTACTGACATGGATTTGCTTGCAAGCTTTTCTCAGCTCTCACACCCGCCTCTGCTAATCCGCACCTTTTCTTCGCTCTTCATGCGAGTCCAGAACCCATAACGGGTCCCATGCATTCCCAGATTCTATCATATCAGTGATGCCAGTGATGACAACATTGAGATAACTTGGACAGGCTATTGCATTCACAACTCTCAAGTAGCAAGTTGCAAATGTTGAGCCCTTACTACATATGCTTCACTACCCTTTATTCTCCCCAAATTCCTAGAAAAGTTTTATCATCCTTAGCTATGTCTATGTTATATTCGCTATGAACTTCTTCATCTGTGTGCTGATTTTCTAATGATCTTTCACTAATAACAGCCATAGGTAGTCTATCAGGATCAAGAAGCCCAATGTTTTGAGGATGATTTTTTTCATAAATTCATTCTTTCTCAAAACATCTTTGCTACCGCACGTACCTTTGGACCTCTATCCTTTAGAAGGATTTGGTGAACTTTATCTGAACACTAATTATCCACTATGGCTGTTAAAAATGACAGTCATGAAAATCTCATCCAATCACATATAAGGCTGAAGGCCTGGAAATTCATTTTTCTTGTTGGGAGTAGGAGCAAACTCTTTTCTCCAGAACTTTATCTTCTCTAAATGATTAACTTGCTGATGACATGAGTCATGTTTTTTCTCGAATACATGTTCGCACACATATACTAATAAACCTAAATATGATAATCTAAAAGAAGTTAGTGTACAACATTATCTGTAACCACAGTTTACTCATACAACCTGAATTGTAACATCCATTTATTTGATCATCTTAGTGTCCTCAATTTGGCAATCTCTTAACATGATTCTCATACGTGGGAAAAAAAGTATCTATCTAATTTTTAATGTTAATCATTCAAATATTTTTTTACGTACCATCTTGTTCTTGCTAATAGCTTTTCAATAACAGTTACTCAACTAGTACCTGCAGTGGGAAAGCTTCAGAGGACAAAAAAGAACAAAACCTCCCCAAAGTATCACTCAAAGAGACCAAAATATAAAATCCAACCAGACAAACAACAAAGGAGAAAATAAATCAAGGTCTAAAACAGAGATACACAAGAAAATAAAATATATTTGTCGGCTAATAAAATAAAAATGCTCCAAGTTCAATAGATAAAAATCAACATACTAGAAGTTCCATTCAATAGATAAAAATCAACATACTAGAAGTTCTACCATCTCAACTCAATCAAATAACTAAGGAATAGAGTAGCTACAGGCAAACTAACGTATAGGAACCAATTGGTAAATGAAAGTCCACGAGTCAATTCAAGAAGATCAAATAATTATTCAAGACCTACCCCCTCACCTATCCAACAAATGTTAATTCTCAATTAGCTTGCTTCAAGCCATAAGTCTCCTAAAGCTTCCCTTAATTTTGCTTCTATAATAAAAAATTTTGGTTTCAAGACCAGCTTTAATGCCTTCAAGAACTTCTAATATTTTGGCAACTCTGAATCAAAAGACCCTAGCAAAGTAGCAGAGAAATCTGGTGGTGGGGTTGATGTCAGCACTACAGGACTGGCATGGGAAGTTGAAGGCCCAGTCTCAGCACATCCTATGACCAACGGTGGTAGAGGAGAAGGCAAGGCAATTGGAGGCTGAGAATCTAACGGACCCTGGCTGAGCCTCACAAGATTGCATTGTGTTGTGTGGGTTACCGACTGCAGTGACACAAAAAATTGGGCATCACCATGCATGGAGACATGCCTCTGTTGGCACATGGTGGACCATATGGCATGTAGGCTTATTCATTACTATGGTTCAAACAGTAAGGTAGCACTTGGACTTGCTTACCAGTGACCACGTCCCATTCTAAGCTATCGAATTCTATTGGGCCCTTGGTATCTTCATGAACTATAGAATGAGATGATGATTCAATTGCTTGGTCCTTGATACAACTCCACCACCATTTGTATTCTTTTCTCTGCTTTTCAAGTTAACTTTGCAGATAACCCATGTATCAAGTTGTCAAAAGAGGTGAGTTAGGACTGATTTATGATGTGAGCTATATCTATCAGATGTTAGATGTAATTATTTGGATGATTCATGGGATGTGTTGCTTGATTCTTCTCAAGCAATGCAAATAAAACCTAGTTTGGAGTTGTTGGTTCTACATGCCCCAACAACTGTGAAGCAACAATATAATTTCCTTCGGAAAATCACTTCTTTGCCCAAAAGGTAATTATAGAATATGAAGTTTTAATACTTTTGTTGAAAAATATATTACTATTACAATAATCAAGGATTTTACTAGAGACTAGGAAACTTGATGGGCTTGAAAGAATTTTGAGAGTCAATTTGCACTAAAGGGTACTAAGTTTTACCTCAGTCTTACATTGGTCCTTGAATTGAAATCTACGATTTTTGAACTTAAGGATTTGATTACGGCCCTATATGGTTATTAGGGTTTTATTTGTTTATTTGATTTTTTGGGATAGTTTTTGGGATGAAAGTGATGAAGCAAGGAAATTGCTGTAAATGAAATGAAAAGACTAAAATTAGCTCAAACAGAATTTTGATAAATTTGTTTTATCATTCTCTACTTTTAGTAGGTATGTTAAAACTAGTGAAACTTTAAAAGGATTTCATAGAATATTGTTGAAGAAAAAACAAATCAATTATTGATGAACGGACTTGCTGTTGCTGCTTTTCTAATGACTTTTATTTGGCCTTTGAAATTATATACAGGCATGTTGTTAATTTACATATGCTACGAACTGAGAATATGGTGAAATTAACACCTTGTTTATGGCAGCTTGTGCAACATTATCATGGGATCACCAAGGAATTGCACCATTTTCATGATAGACTAATAGTTTGGTGCCTTCCCATCTTTCAGAAACAGAGTAGAGAATTAGAGGGGAAAAAAGGATGGTCAACGTTCCTTGAACCAGCTTCCTCAACTTTTGTACGTTAAACTTGGACTCAACTGTATACTAGGCCATGTGTTTTAACTTGGTATGAAAATGTAATAGTAAAACATTTATGTTCGAAGGCAAAAGGAAAGATAGCTTTCGCCATAACCCCATTATTTACCTGGGCAATATTTTCTGAAAAGGACTCTATCGTATTTTGCCAAATTACCATCTTCACAGGCTTCATGATTATCTTCTACCATCTCCATGATGATTCTGGTTTCCTGTCATTGCAAATTGGCTTGCAAAATCAAGCAGGCTAGCATTAGAAGCAATGCCCTTTCATATTCAAGCATAACTTTGAGTCTCTATTATCATACTTGTGTTGAGAAAACTATAAGAAGATCTGTACTATTTCTACTCTACCTTGTTGCTCCTCTTGAAGATTTGCAAAAAGTAATCATTTGTATGAAAATGAAAGCAACTCATGATATGATATTCCATTGCCTTCTAAAATTTCTCTTTCTATGTCTAAATCTTATCTATTTCTTGTTTTTGTATAAAATTTTAGCTGTTTCTCCTACTTTTGGCTTAGATGACCACTAGAGTAAAATAATTTCAGATTAACGTGTAATAACACAAGCAGTGTTTGGAGTAATTGAAGTGCTAAATTTAAAAACAATTTAAATTAGCCAACAACAATCTTGGTCTTGCCAAACACCATTCAGCCAATTCCCTCAGGTATATATCTACCACTATTTTTTCGGTTCGATCAATGAGTAGATTATTCATTGATGCCTTAAATATGCCTTAAATAGTCGCAAAGTTTTTAGATTCATTAAAGCTGAAACCGCAATGAACTTTTGAGGTTTAACAATTTCAAACTTAGAGAAGTCCTTTTGAGTTTCAACTGGCCGGTTACTGTAGAGCACGAAAATGAAAAAGGTTAGTGAAGGTTGTTGTGGAAGCTTGTAACAGCCCATTCATTTGGCTTGTAAAAAGGTTACTTAACTGTTGTCATAGCAAGTAACTAGTCTGAAGTGAAAGAAAGATGTACTGGTATCTTTTGATGAAGCAGCCATCTTTTATAATAGTCATCTAGTAGCCACCAATATCCGACCTTAGAGGTGCATGGATGAGTAACTAGGATCTCACATATGGTTTACCAGACCTTCAAAGATCTATCATCTACGTAATTAGTATACTATTACCTCATGTATAAGTAAATATACAAAAGATATTAAGGTAAATGAAGGTAGTCAATACACTCATATTTGGAGGTCATAGCATTGCACCTCATTCACTGTACGAAAGCATATATACCAGTTGAACTGACTAATCAGACATCTAAAATGCACGATGTTGATAAACTAAGAGAAACATTACACTCTTGCATTTTTAGGGCTTTTTAAGAAGCCAATCCAACAGTGATTGTCAGAATCTACTAGAAATGTCACCTAGTTTAAGAATGCAAGAATTTCATGACCACAAAGTCATGATATGTGAATCCAAGCTATCCTATTCAACTGGTTAGTTACTTGAAATATACATTGCCAAGATTTCATCCTCTCTTTCTTCCTTTGTTTTCTTTCTATCATCATTTTGGTTCAAAACATAATTTATAGTTTACTGGAAAATAAGAATTTTGATGAATTTGTTAATTTTAAGTGTTTCCTAGGTGTGGAAAACCATACTGATTTTGTTTCCCCTAGAATTGAGGAAGTGCTTGGCAAGACTTTCCTGTGTTATATAGAACAGCATTTTTCTTGTTTGCTTTCATATATGTAGTTGGATTTTGTTTTCCTAATTTTTCAGGGTATTTGGATTGGAATGCTGTGTACATTGGTAGCATGAGTACTGATTGTTCTGTTCATCACCATCAAAACTAAGTGGGATAGTCGGGCAAGAGAATCATCTCCTTAATATTCAGTGAAGAATAATTTTTAGTTTGGTTTATGTAATTTAGCAATTGAAGCTGCTGATAGAAAGAAAAACTTTGCCACTAGTATGAGAAAAGAAGTATTCTTGCACCGGCTACTATGATGTTTTTGCAAATTAATACATTTCAGTACCTAATCTTAAGCTAAGGCTCATGCAGGTGAAATATTTTCTTTACTAATTGTGTTGACATACTTATAGATTTGTTAGTAATTAGCACATAAAATTCTAAGTTGTGGGAGTGAGAATAGTTTGCCTTTCACTGGTAGAGAAAGCAAAAGCATGATTATCCAAGTTGATGTTACCATCTACAGGAAGAATTAAATGGAGCCAACACACATTGATATTATGATGAGCATGTATTCAAGTGTCAGCACCAACCACCCCCCCACCCCAACAACAAGAAGTTGCAAAGAGAAATGCAAACTCTTTTGCTCTATTTTTCATTCATATTTTAAGCTTATATATGATTTGATACTACCCGCATGTGAATGTCGATGCTATATTAGTACAAAATTGATATATATTTCATAGATTGGATTAGCCGGAGTAAGCATTTTCACCTCACTCCTGTCCTCGTGGCTTTCTATATAACATTAAAAGTAACTTGTTCCAGGTTCTTTTATAAAATGATTTGTAAGCCGAAAATGGCCTAACAGCTCTATAGGGACACTCTCCTTCCATAGGAGGGCATCGCCCCAACTAAGTTCTTGGGTAACCTCTGTATAAAAATAAGCAATAGGTTGGTGCACCCTGCTTTCCAAATCACTGTACTAGCTTATCCCTTAAAGTTCTAAATCAGAAAACAAAGAGAGCTGTCATACTTCCAGATTAGCGAGATGGTGTACAACAGGTGGGTTAATCTAAGTAACTCTCTGCTCATTCCCAATATAAGGACTACTCATCCAAGTCCAATTTATCAGGTTTTATTTAATAAGTTGTGGGATGTGTGGGTGCTAAGTATATCTATTTTTCCAAACCTAATGGCCCCATCTACTAAATTTTTGTGGATCCCATTCTTATGAACACAAAACATTTTCTATCCCTCCCCCCTCTTTCTTACCAAACCACCAAAGAATTCTCACATTTTCTTGTCACAAGGATAATATATAGCAGTAAGAATAAGGTAAAACGCATGATATATACAGCATTTGTAGCAAGCGAACAAGTATTACCTTAAAGAGCTTCAAGCTGGGCTATCAGACATGGATGCTAGCTCTTGCAAGGCTATAGGTTTGCAGAGTTGCACGTGAGATTCAGAAGATGGTGACCATGACCAGTTGGCAAGCAAAGAGTTCACGGACTCGGTGGTGCTGTAGAGGTCCCACCATACATGACTGCTGGGCTCCGTGCATGCCATCTCCTGGGCCAAGCACCCTATCATCCCCCCAAACCGACCCACCCCACAGCATGCATCCCTCACATTTTTGAAACCTGATCGAGTTGCATATATTTGTCAAGGTTAGAAACTTTAGCCAAAAAAAAAAGAGAGCATAAATCATGATAATACATAATTCACCACAATTTGACTATCCCAGCTGCCAAACCACATTGGTTGCAATGCACTCGTTATTGGTGGTGGGGATTAAGACAGAAGATTTCTAAGCCGTCAAGTTGCCATAGTCATTGCTCATACATAGACCGTACATAGGTGGTTTTTAAAGAGGTATGCAGCACCATGAAGTCTTAACAGTTACTTGTGTGGTTCAGAAAGCCAGAATTTTTGGTTTTTACTTTTACTGATTAATTCTCATCAAAATAAGATGCTGAAGAAGCCCTCTCATGTTGCTTAATGCCTATTTAATAAAAGAATTGTAAATCATTAGAGCAAGGGGGAAAAGTTATAAGCTACAGCAAGTTCAGATGGAAATGAGACCTTTTCATCATTCCATAACTGTTTTTCGTTTTCGTTTTTCTCCCTGGGTCTGTTCATCATCTAAAAGAAGGCTATCAAGACTGCATGACAAAGTTGCATGCTTTCAAATCAAGCTCAAGAGATGCAGAGGAAAGAAAAAGGTTGAGCGACATACAAAGATTCAAAACATACTAGAAGTCGTCATTTGAATAGTCATTGATCTTAAAAAGACTCAAGATTATGGTTTCTAACACCCTTCTTGCCTGGCATTTCCTTCTCTCCTCATCCACACAAGTGCCTTGGTTTATTTTCCTACATTATATGCCAATTTAATATCATAACCAGACGATTATGCAAACCATCAAATGGTAGTATATTATAGGGCAAAATAACACCACCGAACTTACTATTACTGGAGCTCATTAAAGCAATACAGAAGAACATTAGTAACATGGCTAATGGCTTAAACTTAAAAGAGGATTTAGAGGATGACGCAAAGGGAGTGGCGCCGAAAAGAGCCAAAAGTGGGTACCATAGATCAGTGGGTTGGCGATGATCTCCATCATCCCGCCATATACATCACAGAACACGATCTCGGCGCCGGCCAGCTCCGAATTCAGAGTCAGAAGCCGCGCGGAGAGATTCGCGTTGTACTCCGCGACGATCTCGTTCACCTCCTCGACGCAATCCCGTCCGTCCAAGCCGTACGTCCCCTCCCACACGATCCGCGGCGCGCATCCTAGCGGCCCCACCCCCATCACCGCCACCCTCCTCACATCCGCGTCGTAAAGATCCTACACCATCCGATCGACATCACCTCAAATCACAGCCATCCATCAGATGTACAACATAAAAGAGCGAGGGACAGAGGGGATTGTTGCCTTGATGGCCTGGATGAGCCGGGAGATGAGGAGGCGGGCGAATCCGCGCCGTCCGTACTTGGGGGCAAGGCGGTCGGATTCGGAGCCGCGGGAGAAGAGGGCGGCGTAGTCGTCCTTGCCGAAGGAGAGGAGGAAGAGGGCGGAGGAGGCGGCGCGGCGGGCGGCGGAGGCGCCGAGCTCGAGCTGGAGGACCTGGAGGGTCTCGAACACATGGCGGACCTGCTGGCTGAGGCTCTGGAAGATGAAACGGTCGTATCCGGCCCGCCAGCCGGCGAGGACGCCGGAGAGGATCGTCGCCGGGGTCGAACCGAAGTTGACGCCGCGCATCATCGCCGCCGCCGTCCCGTTCAGGCCGTAGAACGGCGGGACTGGCGGCAGCCCCATCCGCTCCGCTGCAACACCCGGATCGGAAAGCTTCGAATCAGTCCCATTTCTTGGGGAAAAGAAAACGCTAATTTCTCGCGATGAGATCAAATCTTGGGGGTTCTCCATCAAGAAAGCTTGGAAAGGAGTAAATTAAAGAAGGATCGGGGTACCGATGAGATCGGGGAGGAGACGGTGGTGGGAGCCGTTGCAGAAGGTGGAGGAGAAGTTGAGAGGTAGGAGGGGGTAGAAGAAGGTGTTGTCGCCACAATTGACGGAGGAGTCGCCCAGCACGAAGAGGGCGGTCGCCGGAGATGCGGCATCCGCCGCCGCCACCTCGGCCGCCGCCGCGGCTCCCGGAGTTTCTCTGGGAAAGATTCTACCGAAGAAAACCAGAACGAAGACCAGAGCAAGAAGAAGAAGCTTTCGTCCCATCCCTCGCGCGCACTCTCTCTCTCTCTCTCTCTCTCTATCGATTTTTAATTTTTTTTTTTTGGAGGGAAATGTTCTTTGAAACGGGGGACGATTGGATCGTGGAAATTTACGAATTCTAGCCGTCAAATTGCGTGTCTGGAGGTCTTTAAAAGAATTCCGGTATGATTCTTGGTCCCGTAGTCATATTAGCCTGATTACGTTGTGAATGGAGATTTGATCGGATCAAACACTTATCACGAGATGACAAACTAATTCACCATCAACACAATAATATCATACAGTATTGAGTCAAGCAAGTGTTAAATTAGTTTTATGCGGACCCAAGCAAATTCATATTTTAGTTGCCAAATAAACTCTCTTTCCAATAAAAAAAAATAAAGGGTGGCGCGTGCCGAGTTATCATAAGCACTTTTTACCCATCTTTGTAGGATTTGTATCCGAAGTATTAGCAATGAAAATATAAATTATTATTTGACATATTCCCTATTCATTCAGCTAAATATCATTATTTTTAAATTCAATTTTTAAAATATGTGTATGGATATGGATCAGGGCCTTCATACATAAGTCTCCATGTGATTGACCACATAAGTTGTTATCTACTCTGCACCATCGTTAGCTTATCTATAAATATATGTTACCTCATACAAAAGTAACATTGCCTCTATTATGTAACAATTCTGGGATAGAACGTAGTCTGTAGCAGATTTACTTGACAACCGCCTAACCATTGTTAATCAGTGCCTCATAATAATATGAGAAATTTTCAGACATTTTGTGGCACACACTAACCCTCTCATGCTGCACTCAACTCAACTATGGAAAGTACCGTTTCAAAAAATTTGACATAATTTGCTGCTGCCAGTGCAACATTAGCATTTCTGATTATGAAGCTAGCGCACCAAAATCACCTCTATTTTAAACATTGGCATGAAGAAAATAAGAAGATGGTGGCTCCTAGAGAAATAAATCATTTAAAAAAGCATATAGTATGCAGGATAAAAGCCATAGTTTTTTCTTGCTATCAAACATCCTTCGGGCCAGCCGCATGGATGTACTCCTAGGCTAGGATGGATGTTTTCATGAGGATCATTTTGTAGCTTAAAAAAATACTTTGGAAAATGAGAACGTTCTTGGCCAACCAAATTTGTAAGCAATGTATGACATCAAAATAGCCTCATAACTTTGGTTACCTCTAAAAGATTTCCTTTTAATATTCTAAAGAAAATCATCAATAGAGAAAGTTGGAATGGTAACTATGATAGGGGGTCTATCCCAAGATATGGGTCATCAATTCGCAGTCCAGAATAAGATGAGAGAGAGATTTTTTAACATTATTGCACAAATCACAGTGATTCAAAGTATGATAGGCGGTCTATCCCCAGATTTCAGAATATAGGAGTCGACTCCATACTATTTTTCACACAAATGTAGCAATTTTGGGTTATAACCAGTCTTTCATATCCAGCCAAAATTTCGTACTGCTGGCGCTCGTGGCAGAAATTGATTGCACTGTCTTCATCTGATATTGGGTGCCGACTAAAAGAAGAAAAATTATTGCTCCTTGATGAATTCCGCCGGCCACCGTAAAGTTTTTTTTTTTTTTTTTGCTTAGGCGGATTTTCCATTAAGTGGGTATACAAATGCATCTAATAAAATCAAAATATACTAGCTCGCGACAGTGGCAGCTTTCTTTCTCTCCTAACCAAATGATGTACCTTGAGTGGTGAGCTACGTAGGCAGCCACTCAGTTGATCGCCCCATTGATTTCTTTCTCTAAATATATGTTTGGTCTTGAAGGCCACCTCATTCTTCATCATCATTCCTATATTTCAGATTAGGAGATGATCGGTGCTCCCATTACTTGGCCCCCTTTAAATTTATCCGATAACTATGGTCGAATTATTCTTCAAAATAATCGAACTAGTCTATAGCACTATTTACATGTATCGAAGGACAGCGCAAGCAGCCCGCACCCCAGTCGGGTGTCTCAAACAACACCTAAAAGTCTTTCGCCGTAAGATGGTGCAGAGAGCTCGTATATGAATGGAACGGGCGACCGTGCGATGGTAAAGAACGATAAAATAACCGCAATTCCGCCACATCACCGATGTCGGCCGAAATTTCTCCAGCCGTAGCAAGCAAAGGTAAATCCTCCCGGTCTATTGTGGCCAGACCCGCCCCCGGTCTCTCCAGGCAGCCGGGCGTCCACGGAGGGGGTCTAAGAAACCAGTCCATAGCAACGGTCCGCCAGCGGCTGCTGCTCTCTTCTCCCGTTCTTTTCCCCGATGGGGAAAGGTGCGCTTCCCCGCCTGCTTGACCCTCGATGTCGGAAGCTCTCAAATAATTGACGTAAAACATTCGTTGTTGGTTCCGACGGTCTATTGGGTCGCTCTCCGCTTCCCAGAATTTGGTTTGCGAGGTTTTGTTTCTCTCCGTCAATTCTTTTGACCCCCCCCCTTTTTTTTTCTGCAATCATTTCATGGTAGGTTGTGTCCGATTTCCTATTTATGTTGTGGTTTTGATTAGTAATGTGAACAGAAACGATCGAATTCCGTGGGCCTGACGTCAATTTTGCTTCTTTTGTGGTTATTTGGTGCTTTTTTGGGGTTATCCGGGATTTACGAAGGCTTGTATTTACTAATTTCTTTAATTTTTTTTGCTATTTGATCTTCGCTTAAAGCAATCGATTAGGAAAAGAAAGAACGGAACTATTGGGAATAACCATAGTAAAGCGGATAGATTAATCATATATTATGTGAGTATTTGATCCTGACTTTGTCATTTGAAGCAGGGGATGAATCTAATAGTACATTCATTAGATTTAGGACATGTTTTTCTTATAAAGGTAGTGTATAAATTGATAGTTATTTGTTGGAACTAAAAGTGATGGAGCAAAAGTTACTTGGAGAGTTACATTTTTTTGGTCATGTTGCTTTCGAAAAATTATGAGGACAGAATTATGGTTATGGTTGATGAGGTACTTGGAACTGTTTGACATATTTTGTTTGTATAAATGTATGACGTGGATGACTATTCACAAGGCATGGGATTGATGGAAATTTGTTTAGTGAGAAGGGATTGATTGGATATTATGTACTCTTTTAGTGCCTTGTTGAGAAAGGTTCTAAGTTTGATCAAAATATTTTGAACCCTCCTCAGAAGAGGGGGATATATGCTGCTTGGTTGACATTGATGCGACCATTTACAGTACTCACTATACCAATTCGAGTCTTATGCATTTATTATCGCTCCAAGGTATGTATCATGGATGTCCTCTTACTTGTTATTTCCTTACAATTTTGTAACTCAGTTTTGGATACCTTTATATTTGGAAATGTACTAGCTATGAAGATCATTGATTTTTTCAACGGTTCAACCACTTGGGAGTTTTGGCTTAGCTAAGATGTTATACACATATAGAATGGACCTGAGGGTATATGAAGTATGAAGTTGATGTCTTGCATGTTTACATAGTGTTTACTTTTTATGTAGCAGCTGTGGTAAGGAGTCAAGTAGGCTGGCATAATGGCTGCAAGAACTGTCAGAAAACAGCTCAATTGTGGTGATATTGATGAAAGGAAAAATGAAAGTATGGACAAATCAGAAGCGGATGCCCTAAGACAACCTCTTCTGGCAGAACACGATAATGATGAGAGCTACACTGAGGGGGTATATTGTTTCTGCTAAATTAAAAACACTGATTTTTACTTAGATTTAATTTCTCATTATTGTCCTGTTACGCTTGCTGTGTTGTTCATAGGGAGATAGCTGCAGAGGCCAGCAAGACTTCTGGGATGACAAGAAGCAGGAGTGCCTCCAATGGGCATATCATATGTCACACTTCATTGCTCAATCGGCAAGGAGGATTGGTAATTATCATAAAGCATACCTCTTTATATTTAGTCTATATTTAGCATTTTATATGATCACTTCTACTGGTATCCACCTGATACATTGACGTCGCTATTTGTATATGCTAGATGAAATTGTTTCATGTATATACTTGGAACAACCCAAGAATAACAAGTCATAGTTCATTATTTCACTGGGACTTCCATGATCCAAACTTTTCTTTTTGACATTTGTTCTGTTATTTGTGTGTATTGTGCACTATGAAAATTTCAAATATGACAATTTCTGCTTGTAGGTGTTAAGAATGAGATCTAAAGTTAAATGTCTGACTGGTATTGACTACATATGGAACTGACGTAATTGTTACTAATGCGAATATAATGAATACTCTAATGTGATAACCTGATAGGCGATATGACTTACATTTTAGAGCTATAAAGTTTAACAACATGATGATTGCAGGGGGGGAAGGTTGGTAACTTTTCTTTTTGACATATTTGTTCTGTTATTTGCAAGGTTCGCCGTACTGGTACCAGACCGCGTACCGGTGCCACACAGCATAGTGTCGGTACGGTATGGTATAGAATTTTTTTTTGACGTACCGAGGGTCGGTATGTTGTCCGTACTGATACCGGTACCAAACTGGTATGATACAGTACATCCGGTATCGTTCGATTCGGTACGGTACGGCATACCATGGTTATTTGTGTGTATTGTGCACTATGCAAATTTCAAATATGACAATTTTTGCTTGTAGGTGTTAAAAATGACATCTAAAGTTAAATGTCTGTCTGGTATTGACTACATTTGTAAATGATGTAATTGTTACTAATGCAAATATAATGAATACTTTGATGTGATAACCTGATAGGTGATATGACTTACATTTTAGAACAATAAAGTTTAATAACATGATGATAGCAGGGGGGAAGGTTGGAAGCTCAAAGATTTGTAGAAACACAAGGAGTACATCTAATTATTGGTGGTCAAGAGTACATTTCATTGGATGTGATACCATCTATACCTTTTGATTAGTCTCTTGTTAGCCTCTGTTTTAGCTAATATTTTCTGGAATCTCATAGTCAATCTTTACTTCTGTTCATATTGGAGAAGTGGTTTGCACTAGATTGCAGTTACACTATGCAACTTTAAATTATTGACGGGCGGCTCATATTATTTGCAGAAATATGAGTTGGTTTTGCCGTTGTCTTAATTGAAGGACATCCTAAACAGTAATACATATCAGACACATCTTAAGTGAAAAATACGACTATATTGTTGTAAACTGAAATTTTCACCGACTATATCTTAAGCAAGACAAAACTCACAAACCTAAGAAAATTTTATCTTGACAAGAGTCCCATAGTAGAACATTTGCATGTGTCTTTTATTGTACTCCCAGGTATGTGTTGGCCATGCCGTTTCATCTACCTGCCTGCTGTGGAATTTCAAACGATGTGATCTTTTGTATAATCCATTAAAAATGAATCTTGGATTTGTCGGTCATTCATAGCCAGCGATAACTAATGATCAGTTTTTTCTATGTATGGCAACATGTCGGATATCAGAGGAAGCAAGTTTAACTCTGATTTATAAGTAAATAGATTTGCAAGCTCTGCGTTGAATTGAGAAGTGTGAGCTGTATATTTCATGTCATGGAACTTTCTGAAGTTGTGATCATGTGATATTTAAGAACATGAACTCTCGAATATTATGAGTGCATTTGTTATTTTATGCCGAGTTGGATTTTGCAGTACCTATGCCCATTGAATTTGTCATGGGTCTTACTTTTGTCTTGATGTGATAACTCCTATTTTGCTTCAATTACTTATGCTGGGACTAGCATTTATTAGCTCACATTTTAATTGGGTTCCTTTACTTTTTAGTAATCTCAAAGAATGGAGAGGATTCATCCCCTATTTTATCATAAGCAAGGAGAGATTTTGCTAC
Organism: Phoenix dactylifera; assembly: GCF_009389715.1. Lineage (NCBI taxonomy): Eukaryota > Viridiplantae > Streptophyta > Magnoliopsida > Arecales > Arecaceae > Phoenix > Phoenix dactylifera. The sequence goes on along the minus strand of NC_052394.1, from coordinate 17,371,607 downwards.
TCCTTTCTCATTGAATTTGTAATTAGATATTTCTGACTTGAAGGATCTCTTTCTTGAAGCTACTCTTTTAACATTCACTTTCAATTTATACACTGTGAATGATGTTGATGACCCTTTTTGCTTTTGTAGCAAATATCTTCATTGGATTTGGATCATTCTTACGGAGGCTTTTCTGTCATTCTTCAATCAGTCAAAATAGGCACAATGAGAAAAATGTTCCTATATATCTTAGTCCTTTACAGGTAGAACTTATGAGTTGTCTGTAGTCTCTTTTTTGTTTTAATAAATTTCTATGCTCAGTGACCAATGCCACCAAGTATCTCTGAATCGGTTTTCAGTTTACACAAGCTCAAAGTGTCGTTCTTTATGGAGTCTTCCGTTGTCATTTTCTGTTGGAAAATGTGCATATTACTTTGTGTTAGTGTAACTGATAATATCAGAAGTATGGCACTGTTAAATTTACTTCATTTTGGTGAATTGTTTGCTTTTTGTACTTACTCAATGTTAACAGTAGATATTTTTAAGTAGAATAATTCAATGACAATAATTATCCAATGCTATGAATATTCTAAAGTTATTATGGTCAGTCAAGGGGTACCATTGCTTAGCCATTGACAGGTATGCTGAAGATTTTACATGCTCATATCCCTGCCTGAAAAAGTGACAAATAAGAGAGCCCTTATCCACTGTATATCTATGTCATCGGTGGTGTATTTAATGCGGCTCTCCCCTAGTTATCATTGTTAGAAAAATTTCTTCAATTCTTCTTACGAGAGAGACATGCTATGGCTATTGCTTTTATGTTGTTATTAGAATCTTTTGGGCAACATCATGTATATTCAGTTTTTGATGGCTAGATTTATGGTTATGGTAGTTTATCTTTTTTGTGTATGATTGGAGGATGATTGCTTTTCGGTCATAAAAACAAATTTTGTATAATTCAAGCAATATGATCCACTCCCTATACAATCAGAAATGTAATGGCTATTCTTCCAATATGCTACAGTAATAGATAGAAATTGATCCATGTTATCTTTTACTTTCCTTTCAACAAATAAAGAGAGTTAGTTTCTCTTTAACTTAATAAAGAGAGTTAGTTTCTTTTCTTTTTTCTTTTTCTGTATTCCAGTTTTTTCCCCTACTCTTTAAAACCTTATACAGCCAAGACCGTACCTTGTTGTGGAGGAAAAAATTTTAGTATGTGGAAAAAAATTTAAGATCATCATGTTTCCCCAGTTTATTTTACTCTGTTCTCAATAAAACATTGGAGAATAGGTTTGTAGTCAATTCCTTTTCCTTTCTCCACTCAGCTCTACATTTAAACATCCTTGGCCTTTTTGGGTTTTCTATTAGCTTTCTGGGCCCACTGACTAGTAGAGGTATGCCTTTTTTCTCATTCAAGTTTCTTTTGGTGTTGACTATATCATCTTTTTGTAGCACACATTCCTTAAGTTAAGAATACTTTGTTTGACAAAATAAAAATGTATCTTTTCAACCTAAAAGTTCCAGCCTGGAAATTTTTCTTATGTGCACTTGAGTTTCATAGTGCACATTTCTTTTAACTAATGGACCGGCACTTACTTAGCTAGGAAAATGGAATTGTACCTTTGTAGCTGAATGTTTCAGCTTTGTTTTTTTTTTGAATTTAGAAATGGTGCTTAATTTCCCTTTTTTTGTTGTTTAAATATTGGTATATGGTGCTTTAATGGGGGAGTTAGCACACAATATGTTATTTATGAAGTTTATTTTTCTTCAATATCCTGCTGTTTTCATGATTGTGTTGATATGATGCTATTTTTTATTTGTTGAATAGAATAACTTCTTTACAATTTGAATTTTAAAATGTGATAATATATTTTATCATATTGCTTGCTGTTCTGATGATATTTTTTGTACTTTCTGATCTTGTAGGAAGAAAGATTAAAAAATTTAAGGCAGAGGTTGGAGATCCCATTTGATATCTCCCGAGTAGATCATCAGGTACTCCCCCTTTCTCGAAATGATGATGCACTTCATCAAGTTGCTTGCGAATATCTCTTTCCAATTGCAAATAGGATATATTGGTTAACTTTAATTACTCTTACTGGCGACTGCCAGAATCAATCTGAAACGGAATGCATTTAAGTTGGCATTGTTATTTTATTGCAGGATGCCCTGAAACAACTTTGGCGGTTGGCTTATCCTAATCGCGAAATTCCTCCTCTTAAATCAGATTTATGGAAGGAGATGGGCTGGCAGGGTTCTGACCCATCAACAGATGTCAGGTGTGTATCACTTAGTGCACAAGGAATGGCAATCTTCTGCTGGGATCAATGGACATTGCTTGTTTAATATAATTTTTGTCTAACTGTTTGCTTTTAGGGGCGGTGGATTTATATCACTGGAGAACCTAATCTATTTTGCGAAAAACTACCCGGTAACTCCTTTTCCTTGTTGATGACTTAATATGAATCAATCAGGTTCCCACCAAGGGGAATATGACAAGCCATACACCAGGAATCCTGAAAATTCAGTATTTTCTTTTGCAGGATTCGTTCCATAAACTGCTACACAAACAAAACGGAACAAGAGCTGTATGGGAGTATCCATTTGCTATAGCTGGAATCAATATATCCTTTACGCTGGTACAAATGCTAGAGCTGCAGTCAGGTAATTGTAAAACAAACTGTAAACTGGCAGATATGCCAAGATGATTGGCACTGATGCAGTCTGGCCTCTCTGACAGACGAACTAACTTCCAGAGTTGGAGCTCGCTTTCTGGAACTGCTTGGAGAAGATGAGATGGCATTTGATAATCTTTACTGTGTCGCCTTTCAGATGCTGGATGCACAGTGGCTGGCAAGACGAGCTACTTACATGGAATTTAATGTAAATACCCACAATCTTGTGTTTGATTTTTATGGTTCTTAATTTTGTTTCCTTGGATCATGCTTTCCCAATCTTCATTCTTTGCATTTTTTTTAATTCCAGGAGGTTCTGAAGTCCACAAGAACACAATTAGAGCAAGAGATTGTGCTGGAGCATATCTCCAGCATTCAAGACTTGCCTGCATACAAAATATTAAGTAGGTAGAGTTTTCATCTTTGGAAACTGTTATTGGTTCTTTATATTTTCTGGTGATCTTGTATTTGTAAAATTGATTGATGTTGTATTTACATAAATATACCATACATCAACAACAATTGCCTAATGACTTACTTTTCTCCCTCTCTGTGTATATTGACAACAGATAAAGGATCTTAACTTTGAATCTCTATGAGCTTCAATAAAAAAAGGAAAGAATCTCCCAGTTGGATCCTCATATAAAAAAAAGAAGAAGAATATTTTGAATGTTGAGTAGAAGAATCATATGTTTTGAGGCATTATTAAACAAACTTGGCTTTGGTTGATAACAGGAGAAATGAAATTCAGCTATGGATGGCCATACTTGTGGTAGAGCTATGAATAGGTTAGTTTTAGGCAAAGCAAGAACGGATTCATTCTACAATTGGTTAAGCACTTTGGGCCCACATCTCTGGTCCAGATTTTCTTCATGTCTCTCCTTTTCTTTTCTTCTTGCTGATGGCTATATATTTTTTTTTGTTGGTTTAGATCGTCGATTTTTCAACACGACTTATATTATAAGCAGGCTTAAGTTTCAAAGCCAAAAAACAAACCTCAAATTCAAGTTCAGATTCATATAGATCAAACCATGCTCCTTCTGATTCTAAATCCTAACCTACATTTTCATCAGAATTGTGTGTGAGAGAGAAAGATATTCTTGATTTCATTACATGAAAGATTGATTTAGGTTCACTTTTCAGTATTATGTTTTCAAGGGACCCACACAATTAGAAGCATTGAAATTCTTCCTCTTTCAACAGTGCCTGGGGATTCCTACGGATCTTATTTCTGTTAATGTCCTTTATGTTCACCACTATTTGGATAAATTATATGCATTAAACACAAATAATATGTTGAAATCAATTTGAAGTGTATTCTGATCCAAATCCAACAGCTTCTAGCCTATATCTAAGCCAGTAGGGTGTCTATTTCATAACATGATCGAAGCTCATAAATATTCTACAAGGATCAAAAAACTCAACCGTTAATGATTCTATACGATTCTTAAGTAGTTGGGATTTTTTTAATTTAGGTGCCAGAACCACATCATAAGACTTCTTTAATTAATTAAGCAACTTCTGTTACTAATTTACTATCATATTTTGCCAAAACCATTGATAGTTCAATCTTAAATGGGTTAAGGTTTGCGCATTTATGTTTTGAAATTTATTATATAAAAATTTCTTTAGAAATGCAAGCCAATGAAGCTAATAGGACTAATAGTTTATATTATTTCATATTTTATGTTTTGTAAATGCATTAGGTGCATTCAAGTTCTGAAAGTTTCGAGAACTCTACTTTCATAAGCATACACAAGAATCTACCTCCTCTCCTGTTATTGGTCTGTCGACTAGTAGTTGCAAAATTCGAAATCTTTGAAACCAACAGCCATACGTCCATTAATGATAAAATGTTTATTCTCATGCAACACAACCACATCCATGGTCTTGGTAAATTTGCCATGAACTTTATTTTATTTTTAAATACGTATTGAGATTCCGATACTCTTCCTATATCAGGACTTTATAGATTCCTAAATCAGTGGAGTTCTAAATATCTATGAAGTGGACTAAAGATTATACCGAACCCTCTTAAGTTCTTCCTCTGCTCCCAAGTTGGATCCATTTCTCTTAGTTTCTTTTCCTTGTTTAAATATGTATTATGATGTGTGCTCTTGGTGTTATTTTTTGTTCTCTCTCTTTTGGTTGTACTAGTTATAATACATATGCATGGCAGCTAAAGATTTTAAATTTGAGATTCTTTAACTAATCTAAATTCTAAAATGATTTGAAAATAATTAATTTATAATTAATCTTTTTAACAAATTAATTATTTCTCAGGTTCATATCTTTGGCAAGCATGTATTTCTCCTTTGAAAGTTTTAAGAGTCTAGATATATTAGAATATCTTATTTAAAAGAAGTTTTTGAATTCTTTCTTTCTTGCTAACCAGTGTTAATGAGTGAGTATTCTCTTAAGTATTATTTTAATTGAATAGTTACGAATCTAAAACCTATAGCAGCTACGTGCATGTGCAAGTGTATTATAACTAATTACAAATAAAAGTAGGAATAGTATTTTCCTTTAGGAGGAATCAAGATCTTTGAAATTTACCAACAAAATATCCATGGTTTTGAAAAGCTACACAAATAATCTTATATAGGACTATAGGAGTTAGAAAAGCAAATGTTTTCTTCAGCAATATTAAAATCCCTTCTTCTATAGAGTTGTGACATGTTTTACATCTTTTAAGAGAGAAATTTAATTAAGACTATCATAAAAATATTTTAGTTCTGTAACAAAGCATTCATTAGGATTATTTTTGGAATTCAAAAATTGAGAATTTAAGCTATTCTATATACAACTAGTTATATGCACATATAGCTATTTGTGGCTGCTAAAATTTTAGATTTCAGATTATTGAACTAAAACCTAAATTTTAAAATATCTAAAGTTAAATTAATTTAAATTACTTAAAATCTAATATGTTATATTTTACATTTGTCTCTATGCTCAAAAGTATCTCTCTTCCTCCTTTCTTGAGTATTATTAGTAAATATATACTAGCATATCTTTTTTAGAAGTTTTAGAGTCTCTTCTTCTATAAAAGTCTAGCATACTTCAAATTTTTGAAAAGAGAAGTCTAACAAGTTTGTTTTTAGATTCAAAAAATGGAAAAATTAAGCCACTTTTATATGGTTGCAAAGCAGCAGTGCGGTCAACAAAAAGGACCACCTGTTAAATAGTAGAGATTTTGCTCCTAAGGGGGCATACAGTGGACTTGACCTTCTTAATATCCATTTATCTAGTTTCACTGTGGTCTCACCATGTTTAATCAAATAGCAATGGATAAATATTTGCCCACTTGAGAGAGAGAGAGAGAGAGAGAGAGAGAGATTTAATGGGAGAATGAGATTACCATATATTAAGTTGTCTGCCAACATTCCCCATTACATCAAAACATAAACACGACGGACTCCAAAAGCAAGAACAAAAACTTAAAAAGAAGCACACCACAACATTCAACAAAAGTACCAAACTCCCGACTGAAAAAAAAAAAAAACTAAAACTAGAACTAGAACTGAGCATTCCCTATGACAGATTCAACAGAAGTACCAGACTCCTGACTCAAACCAACCCCACCAATACACCCTCAAACACAAAGACAGACCCACAGAGAAACAAGATTTCTGAAAGCAGACACTACTTTGAGTGGGGCAGGAGACCGAGTTCACTTGAGATGCCATGCATGTCCTCCACCTTCAAACAACTCTCCTCTCCTAGGCACCCTCGCTTGCACTGGAACCATCACCTCTGCTCTCATTGCTTCCAAAGGTCTCGAACCCTTCAAAGAACTGCTCAATGTTCTCCTCGAAGTCGAGACTGTTAAAGATGTCATGCAGGTCACCCTCCATTGCGACATCAAGAGGAGGATATTCATTGAAGTCATGGTCCATGCCGAAGGTCCACGAGATCTCCAGCATGTCGTCATATGGCACGGTCTGATCGATGGACTCGGTTGCTTCCATCTGCACAACCCCAGGGTTTTCTTGTGCTGACTCCATCGGAGGCTTCGCAGGTAGCTGCATGCATGGCCGTGGGCAATCCATGTAGATACTGCTAGCAAAGTTGGTCACTATGTTTGGCCCTTTGTGTTCCAAAGCAGCTAAATCATAAGCCTGGGCAGCCTCCTCTTCAGTTGCTATAGAAGAAAAAGGTGTTAGTCCTATACAAAAATATCCACTTATGTATTAATGATTCCCTAATGGAAATAAATAAGTAATTATTTCACTTTAATTGATCATTATTATCTCGTGGCAAGGTGTGATGCCACTGTCGCATCTCTTGTCTCGATCTACTTGCATGGTCCATGTGATCTTCTCACACAGAAGAATTTGAAGTGTTAAGCAACGAATATAAGAATGCCGTGGAGCAGGCTTCTGTCCTACCTTTCTTACAGTCTATTTTACTTTTTGACTTTTTGGGCAAGTCCCACATCTGTTATGTATGAACTGCCGATGCCGATGTACTCAAAAAAAAAGAGAAGAGAATGAAGTCATAGACAAAAAAAAAAAAAAAAAAAAAAAAAAAGGTGTACAAGCTCAAGCACGTGAAAGCTCAAGCCTACACACCCCGGATGAGCAAGAGGTGGAGCTCCAAGACTCCAACAGTATAGAATGAATGCACATGCATCTTACGTGCGACTAGCAAAGGGTAGTGGTCATATTAATCGATAAAACATTAATAAGATCTAATTGAAAACATACTATTTTTTAACTTTAAAAAGCAGATATGTATTAAAAGAGTTTCCACACATAACTTTTAGCAGTCAAAAATCTTAAACGCAACCAAGTAAAATTTTGAACCTTACATGCTCCCAAGTGATGCATCTAGTTATTTTATTATACTTTTTATTTTGATGAGCCTCATTTTGAGAAACTTGTGAAATAATGAATTAAGGAAGAAAAAAATATGACTATACTAGCTACTGAACGATCGATGAAGATGATCTTGGACAACGATGACTATTAGCCAAAAAAAAGAAAAAATTTGGAGAGCACGAGGGTGAGAAAATATACCGTATGTTCCCAAGTAGATGTACTTGCAGCCGAAGACCTGGCCAAGCCTGGCCTCCCACCGGCCGTTTTTGTGATGCCTGCCATGGAGTCCGGCTATGTCGATCAGATGCCACCATCAAAAAAGTCTAATGACCTTTGAAAACCATTTTTTTAAATATAATATTAGATAATAGAATGTTAAAAATAAGATAATCAAGATATTATTAGTAACCTGGCCACCCCACGGTACTTAGAGATACCCCTGGCAAAGCCGTTGCTCCTGCGCCTAAGACACGCCAGCACCTCTTCATATGACATGGTTTGCATCTCCATGTACTCTTCTCTGTACATTTCCACCTGCATTCAATATAAAAATTTTATAAGAAAACATTCATATAAAATAATGTAAATATAAATATATATATATTTTTCACAAAGAGATGTTACAGGAAAGTTTAAAATTGTCCCCGGACCCCAGAGCTTAAGGGCAGCCAGGTCATGAGCTCGGGCTGCGTCCAACTCATCATCAAAGGCTCCTACACCACATCAAACCATTTTTGTGAACCAAACAAAAAAAAGAAAGAAAGAAAGGTTAGATGTGGTAATGAACATATCGACCATCCATGAAATCACATAAACTATAAGAAAAGTAACAGACTCCAATTAGAAAATAGACATATGGTTTTGTGCTTCATGAATATTAGTAGTGGGAATCAAAGGAACGCCATAAAAGTGGTATAATCTCGTGACTTACCCAAGTAAACTACGACATGAGGCATCAAGGGGTGATACCCATCCAGATCGCCAGGCAGATCCCAAGAAAAGAAAAAAGGAAACAACTCATGAGAATGTGGCTCTAAAAAAATGAGCCAGAAGCAAGCAAAATACTACTACTAATAATAATGAACAACCGTCAACTTCTTATTTCTTTTATCCCAACATCAGTGTTGGTCCTCTCTACCTTGCTTGCCTCTCTTGTTCTGGACCGGGTGCTGCCAGTTCTTGTCCCACAGGTGAGCTTCATACCTCCCGGACCCTCGGTGCCTAGGGACATTAATCCAAAACTAGCATCAAATGACATATATATATACACACACATATATGTATATGGCAGAAAATAATCTCAAATCAGAAAAGAAAAGGTTTATTTAAAGCCACCTTAGAAAGAAGAAAGAACAAATCTAGTTTCTTTTATCTGGTTTACCTTGTGACTCCTCTGTAGATAGAGCTTCTTCTCCTACTACTTTCCACATGGGCTGTATCTGAGTTCTTAGCTTTCTTGTGTTTTGGCTTCGACTTCTTGCTCTTGTTAACAGGGATCATATTAGGAGAAGAAAGGGGTGCATAGTTGGATGGTGAAGAGGAAGAGGAACGAGATGGTGGAAGAGGAGGAGAGGGAGGAGACTTCTTCATGAGGGTAATGTTCTAGTACCTAAGAAAGGACGGTTTTTTTTCTCACTATACTACTGGTTTGGTTGATGGTGGTTCACCAAAGAGAGGATTATATATAGTGAAGGGAGGAGGTGGAGAAGGAAAAAGTAGGGGGCGTGCTGTTTGGCATTACTCAAGCCTTTTTCGCGAGGAGGCTTTAACCCCACCGTTGGAGTGATGAAATGGATCCAAAGGAGGAAGCTGCGAGTTTGTTTAACGTTTACTGGAGCTCTTTTTTATCAAAAAAAAAAAAAAAAACTACGGTTAATTAGTGAGCTCAGAAGAGTCCAAATGACTCGAGGGTTTGCAAGTTGGCCGCATGGGCTTGTGTGAGAGAGCTCAACACTTGGTCATCAGGTTTCCCATGCTCCCAATGGAACTCGTGGTCTCCACTGAACTGTTGTGCTCAAGCTCGGCTGGCCTGCATTGGAATCTCTCTCTCTCTCTCTCTCTCTCTCTCTCTCTCTCTCTCTCTCTCTCAGAGACACAGAAGTAACCGTTTAAATAACCTGATGGATTTAAGTAGAAACTGAAACGAATGGTAGCCTAATCTTTTTCTTTCTCTCTCTTTAAAATGGTGGTATTCTAATAATTGCGTGATGGTACTGATCATTGTGGAGATGGCCTTATTTGAAGGTGCAAGAGCCGTTACTAGGTTAATGCACCGGGGTCGGTTTCAGAATTTAAGTATTTGTATCACCGGTTCCAAAATTTTCCATGATATATTTGAAAGCTTATATTGTGTTCAAAAAAAATTGAAAGCTTATAGAGACAAAGGTATAATAGCTACACGATAAAAGCAGTTGTATAATTTAAAATATTGTCTAGTAAAAGGAGCTTAAATATAAAGGATGTGTGAAAGAGACGAGCGTGAAGCATACATGTTATTTTCTGTTTCCTAAAGAGAATAAGTATGTTTGTAGCAAAAAAGAGAATAAGTATATATGGAATGACTTGAAAAGCGAACACTAAAAGCTAGAATAACGTAATGTAAAGGCCAAAACTCAAGTTTGTCTCGTAGGCTCTAAACGTATGCAGATGGCATGCACAAAATTACTTTTGGAGTGCTCAATCCCGCTTGTTTTAACACATCTTCGCCTGCCAGTTCATTACGTGACTTTTTCTTTGGCAATAAAGGCAGGAATGACGAAGTAGACAAATTATTCTGTCAAGGGTTTTGTTTTTCTTTTCTTATTTTGAGAAAATGATGAGCTGAGGTTTTCATTTATCTCCACCGAGATGGTCGGTTGGGTTAAAAGACTCAGATATTTTGAGATCTTGACCCAAATATCAAAATTGAGATATCGAACAATTCGTTCATGATCATCTTGAGAATCCTACATAATATACTGTACATGTGTTATGGATGGCACATGCAGTGCACAAATCTCAATAGTGCACCATAGCAAAAACACTTTAGTTTCTTGATATAACTGGCCTAAATCCTACTCTTATTTTAATAAAATGGTGATTAATTAAAACAGTTTCAGGGAGGATCTCTTATGTTGTACTAGTAACATGCATTTATATAAAGGTCACTATTTGATTCTCATCATAATATTCATCATTATAATGAAAATAGTGGCCATTATTTTTCGTTTATATGGTCTCCCTAATACAGTATTAATCTTCTTTCAAGATTCAAATTTTTGATACCGAATTTTTTGCAAAAAAATATCTCACCTTTACAAAAGGTAATTTTTTGTATGTGAATCATAATTAGAAAAAAAAGGCTGTTATTTTTATCACTACCTGCTGTTTTTTTATAATGATTTTATTTTTATTATAATGCCATTATAGTAGTTATTATAGAGTCATTATTTAATATAAAAAATTGAAATCATAAAAATGTAGCAAATGTTGCCATTATAACCATTATAACAAATAATAATGGTTTTGTCAATGATTCATTATAATAAAGTCAAGTCATTGTTTAAACCTTGACTACATTAATCAAAGTATCAACGTATTTAGCAAGATCAATATATTTCAAGACGTTGATTTTCAGTATTGGATCATCAAAATAGTTATTTAGATTTTAAAAAGATTAGAAACTTTTGACAATGTCTTGATGTGGTATCGGCTAATACCTCAAGATAAATTGGTTTATATCGACATTGACAAAGAGGTTAGAAATTTGTATGCATTCTAACGATGAAGACCAACTATCGATATGAGCTGGGTTCTCAATGGGATGAAATAGTAGATAAGGAAGTAGATTATGTCCCATAAGAAAATCATTGGTGCTAGCCACTTGCACAGTGGTAGGCAAAAATCTTGTATATTTAACTTGCTCTCGAGAAAAAGGCAAAAATGTAAAGTAATAAATTTAGATGGTAGTTTTTGTCTTTGATACATTAGATAATTGCACTTATATAACATTGCAAGCTACATTAAAATATTTAAAAAAAATTATGGGCACTAGCTACATATGGCAAGTGATATACTTGCATTTCCAGAGGCACTCTCAAAGAAAGAGAAAATGGTAGAATGATAGATTTAGATAGTTGATTTTTCTTTTGAAAGATGTTTTGCATTAGATAATTGCTCGGACATAATATGGCAAAGGTTGTATTAAATTATTCAAAAATAAATTATTAGTGCTAGCCATCGATACATGGCAAGTGATACACATGCATATCCAGAATCACTCTTAGAGAAAGAGAAAAAAAGGTGGACGAAAGATTTAGATAGTGGATTTTATCCTTGGTGAATGATATGCATTGGATAATGGCTTTGATATAATACGACAAGGCTTGAGTTAAATTGTTTAATAAAGTTTATTGGCACTAATCGTCGCTCCTAGAGAAAGAGAAAAGAAAAAGGTAGAATAACGGATTTGGATAGTAGATTTTCTCTTCCATCGATGCTATGCATTAGATAATTGCCTTGACATGATACGACAAATCTTGCATTAAATTATTCAAAAAAAATCATTAGCGCTAGCTAACTATACATGGCTAGTGATACACATGTATATCCGAGAAAGAGAAAAAAGAAAAAGGCAGACTAGCAAATTTAGATAGTGAATTTTGTCTTCAAGGGATGATATGCATTGGATAGTAGCTCTGACATAATACGACAAGGCTTCCGTTAAATTGTTTAAAAAAGTTTGCCAGCGCTAACCATCTACATGTGGTAAATGATATACCAACATATCCGGAGCCACCATTGAAAAGGAAGGAAAAAGGAAAAATATAGATTAATAGGTTTAGATACTAGATTTTGTATTTTGATGGATGATATGCTTTACAAAGAGGCTCCTACATAATGCAACAAGACTTTTGCATTAAATTATACAAAAAAAATTATTGGCATTAGCCACCTACATGTGATGGGTGATACACATGCATATCCAAAGTCACTTTTGAAAAAAAGGGAAAAACGAAATAATTGAAAAACTTGTAATGAATTGTTCAAAAAATTCATACAAAATTGAAAAAGAAATTCATTGGTGCTGACCATCCATACATGGTTGGCAAAAATCCCGCATACCCAAAGTTTCTCTCAAAGAGAAAAAGAGAAAAAGAAAAACGACAAACTGGCAAATCTGGATAGTAGATTTTGTCTACGATAAAAGCTATGCATCGAATAGTGGCCTTAACATAATGCGACAAAGCTTGATTAGTTAACTTGTTCGAAAAAATTTCTACAAGATTGAAAAGTGCATTACCCAAGCCTACATGTGGCATGCAAAAATCTTGCATAACTGGAGTTGCTCTCTGAAAAAGGAAAAATAATAGAGTGGCGGATTTAGATAGTAGATTTTGTATTTGATAGAAGTTGTGTCATATACGGTGGCCCCGACATAATATGACAAATATTTTATTAAATTGTTTGAAAAATTGTATAACATTGGAAAAATTTATTGGCACTAGTCATATGCACATGGCAAGCAAAAATCCTACATTGATATAATGTGACACGGCTTACATTAAATTATTTGGAAAAATTCAAGAATAATAATAAAAAAATTGATGCTAGCAATATACATATCGTAGCAAAATTCTTATATAATTAGAGGTATTCTTCAAAAAAAGACAAAGTAGCAGATTTTATTTTTGATGGAAGCCATGCATTAGATAATATCCCCAGTATAATGTTACAATACTTACATTTAGTTGTTCGAGAAATCATATAATTTTGAAAAAAGATTCATCGATGCTTGCCATCTCCATATAGTAGGCAAAAATCCTACATATTAAGAGTCACTATGGAAGAAATAAAGAAAAAATAAATAAAAGGTAGATTAGCGGAGTTAGATAGTAAATTTTGTCTTCAATCGAGTCCATGCATTAGATAATGGTTCCAACATAATGTGACAAGACTTGATTAAATTGTTCGGAAAAAATTCATTCAAGTTTGAAAAAGGGTTTATATGACTTACATATATATTTGTAAAATTGCGTAGACTAAGCTCGGTCCACTTGAGCGGCCAATCATTTTGGCCCAAATGAAAAGAAATGAAGGAAAAAAAAAAAGAAACGCACGTGCTACGCACATGTAAGTTCGGAAGAGACTCCCGATGGGAGTCTTCTTTCTTCCTAAAATCATTGAACAAAATCTAACTCAAGATCAGATTCTGGTCACGACTGAGGCTATTTGCAGTCTTGATTGGAGCTCTTCGCTGAAGATTTTTTCGATTTTTCTCTTCAAGTGTCAATCGCCATTCGCACCGTCGCCGCAGATAAAAGCCGCTAAAAAACCAGTAGGGACCGTGCCACCCTTGATTTATCCTTCCTCTCTTTCTTCTAGACTCTGTAGAACTTTTGATTCCAGCCGGTGATCGTCGGATTTTGGCCGAGAAGGGTAACACCCTGTTTTTCCCTATTTTTAGAAATCAACCCTATTTTTTTTTCAATTTCGGCTATTTCCACCACCGAAGCTTGTCGCCGAGGTCTCTTTCCAGTTTCCTGTGGTGGCTTATGGCCATGGTTGGAGTTCCAGTCATTAGGATACCTCTGTTTCATGCTTAAAGGGTCGGAACCCCTATTTTGATTGGTTTTGGCACTGTCGGCCACCAATCGCCATCGGCTGTCTATTGGTCGATCGTGGGTCTCCTGATCCTAAGCACCACCTACAACCACCTTCTTCCTTTCTTCTTTCTTAGTTAGAGGGAGAGAAGCTTGTTTTCTCTTTTTCTCTCTTTTTTCTCTCTCTTCCCTTTCCTTTCTCTCTATTATTTCTCTCTACCTGGACATTCTCTCTCTACTTTCTCTCTAGGGTTGTTGGACTCGGTAAGGATACCCCTCGGTGATTTTTGGACCGATCCTAGTGAAGGGTCCTGTATCTAGGGTCATTTGATAGCATGCCAGCCCAGCATGGTTCTTGTCAAACACTGTTAGATTTGGTCACTCTCGATCTCTGTTAAATCATATGTACACTAGTCTGAGCATGATCCAATGAAATTATCTTAATCAGATTGACCGGAATGTCGAGCACTTCCGCTAGGTCAACTTTATGAGGGTGTTGGACTTATGATTTTTATTTTCAGAATAACTATGATAAATTCTGATGAGCATATAATTTTCATATATCGGGATCTAAGGAGGATTCTCGAAATTGATTGGACTGGTAGTTTGAAATCACTTGCAAAATAAGTAATATTTCACTTTTTCTAAATTTATCAGTAATTATAAAAGTATTATATTCATAACTTTTAAATAATATTATTCATGATGTATGGATTTGGCAAGCATTTTAATATCATTGAATATACTTATTTTGGAATATTATGATGGCATATGATCTTATTATGGATATGATTGATCAATTTTGACACAGCATGATTTCAACATTTCTATCGAATTCAAATATGAAATCCTAAACTAATTGAATTTCAATCTGGCTATGTTAACGACCTCCAATAATGAGGGCTAGTACGTTGGCACTTAATTTATCCTGAAGGTCATGTCGCAAGATGATGCACTGCAAGCAGATACTCAGTCTTGAAGAATTTTGCTATAAGATGATGCGTAGCTCATTGCAAAAAGATGTGTAATGTTATAACCCTACCACAAGAAAAATGTAGTCATAGCTCACGATTAATAAGGTAAATTGAATAATTGAAAAAAATTAGAATTCATGAATAAAAATTTAACTTTTTTGAAAGATTTGATTCGCATGATAGTATTGCATATATGCTTATTTTCTATAAATAATTATATATTACATTGCATGATTTATTTAGCTAAAGTGTCCATTGCTTTTTAAGCTGTCTAGCTCATTATATGATTTTTTATTTTTACAGATTTAGAGAACTAGTCTGATCAGGTTCAATATAGGAAAACAACTAGTCAAATTTTGGCACAGATTATCTTAAAATAGAGTTTATTTAAATTGACATATTATCTTAAAATAATGTTGGAATTGAGAAACATCTAAATTTTGAGTTAGTTATTGAAATAAAGTTTGTATATCATTATTTCATTTTGTTCCATTATATGTTTATAATATTATATTGAGATGACTTGCATGCTTGTAGAAAAAATTTTCTATGAGTATAGAGAGGTTGACAGAACCCCGATTCACAAAATCGGGTCAGGGGCGTGACAATGTTTGTATAGCGGGAGGAGCGGTTGACAGGCATCAGGCCACCTAGTTATGTATGCATGGTGGTAGGAGGGATCTGTGGACATTAGGTTATACAGTGTATGCAAGATCTTATATCCATGAGACTGTCGATGTTACAAACCGTCTGTTTTTATTCCGAAACCTGCTTTTCGTTTTGACATCTGGAATCCGAAACTTGAGTGCACCGCGGACGAAGAAAACAGGGAAGGCTGTGCGTTGGTTGTTAGCCTTCTTCCCATCTACCTTTTTTCTGCCTTCTGTGGTGCGACATTAGGTTGCCAAGTTAGACACGTCATGATGGAGCTTGGTACTAGGGTTGGGCCACGAAGCATTTACATTAGCCACACAAACTATCTATGATCTGCAGTTATATGGAACAAAATATAATTTACGGTACCAACTCGAATCCAACATTACAGAGCATATTATATTGTTCTAGTTCGGTATCAATATCCAGTACGAAAGACATACGATACTGCATACGTAAAAAAGATTCCATTCTATATCATATTGATACAATGCTAATGTGCCACCGGTATATTATTCAGTATCAAAACGGCAGATCTTGAAATAGAGTAAGACAAACTACAAGAACCGTGCAATTTATTCCTCCTCCCTTTTAAGGATGAGAGAGGAAGAACCCAAAAACACATGTAGAAAGTTATGACAAGCAACACAAAAAAGTTCTATCTATTGTAGATTTGACCTTCATGAAAGCGAAAATGCAGAAAGGATCCATAGGCCAGCCCTCCTATGAAAGCTCCAACATAAATAACACAAAATTCAAAAAGCTTTATTGCTTACTACCTGTCACAATACGGGAAAAGAAACATTGGTCCCAGAAAATATATCACTTGGAGATGAAAAACCTTCAGATATAACACTAAACAATTACAGATGCAGCAGAAATATACCGAGTTCCGTCAGCATCGTGCCATGTGTTTAGACATTTCTGGGTCATGAATAGGAATCTGATCATGAATAAATTAACTATATTATCATTATAAAAAAAATTGCCAATAAATCACAACTGGATGGTTTCACATAAACTTTACAACTATGACTTTGTAATGTAGCTTGATGTGTATGCTGATTGTGCAAAGGTATCAAAAAACTCTTATGTTGCAAACAAATAAACCTCCAGATTCTATTCTGTTTTTAAGAAACACCTTATCAAAGAGCAAGCTTTCCTCTGATGAAATCAAATCATAGTCATCAGCATTGTAACTTGATTTTACTTTCACACGCTCACGACCTTCCTTCGGGTCTTTTTTGAATTTCTTAATGTAACATCTAATGTCATGAATTCCACCAGTTTCTGTTGGTTCATGTGCAAAGGAATACCGTGCGTTTCCGCTCTGCGGTGTATCAAAGCGCGCTAGATCATCATGATTATTATTTTCATGAAACAGGCTATCAGCCTTAATACCACTGCGGCTGCTAATTGCAAGATCAGATCCCACGATGCTTAGCGAACATTGAGTTTGGTTATCCGACTCCTGTAAGGAAAACAAACATGTCATAATGCTCAAACAACGTCCTTGTCAGAAATCAATAGACAAACAGTATATTGGTGACAATATTTACTCTGTGTGATAATAACCTAATGCTTTGCAAATGGTTTCAGGAATTAAAACTACAGGCAAAATGCCATTAAGCTGCAAAATGGTTGCAGGATGTTTGTTAGCCCAGGCTTTCAGTGTCTTGAGTTTAATCACTACAGACCCCTATAGATGACATAAACAAGAAAACTGTATTCTGCAGTAGAATTCGTTGTCTTTTATACACTTACTAATCCAAGGAATTGTCTATTTAACAACTCACTTGGAAATATTAGCCTGAATTAGCTAGAAAAATAAGAAAACATCAGTTCATGAAGAGACAGACCTCGTGACAGTTAGGTTGATTATTGGGGAAGTCGGACACTGAAAAAGTTGATCCATCATTGTGGGAAAATCTACTGCTTCCCATTGAAGGGATAACTGAGCTTGGTTGTGGATCTTCTAGTGATGAGAAATCAGAACTATCAAAGGTTGATATTGAGACACATTCATCAAAATAATTCATTGCTTCTTCTGCCAAACACCTCGACATCCTAAGGCGTTCTATGCTTGCCTACAACCACATGTGAAACTCAATAAAGATAAAGAAATCATAATCAACATGCAAATAGGAAGTAGTAGCTGAAGAAGACAAAAGAAGATGTACAATAGTGCAACCATCACGCAGACCAATCTCACCTTTCTTCTTGGTCTTGATCTACGTGCCTCAGAGCTTTTAGGATCTGGTACTATCTCCTTCAGAATTCTACTGAGTTCTTGCCCACGCTGCTCCTCAACAGCCAAATCTGCCTGCAGTTTTCTTGCACGTTCTTGGGACTGAATGTTCAATAGCACCAGCATATTCTAATTAGAATTTTAAAAAAATGTTAGAATCTAATGCAGTTTATATAAGATAACAAATGTAAAACCTGCACAAGCTTTAAGGCATATTTCCTTCTGATGTCAGAGACTAGCTCAATTGCATCAGTGTTCACCAACTCAGGAGGGATATCTGCAATATCTTCCGTTGTAATGATTGCAGGGTTCTTCATCCGGATAGCCTGATAAAAGGTATAACATAGTTTATCAATGATGCAAGCAAAAGTGCCAGAGAGATATACGATACTTGCAAACAGGTAAAAGAAAGCAACTAATAAGATTTAAGGTAAAATTCCTGTTCTCAAAGTACTGCATAATTCAAGAGATGCTCATGTAAAAGTAAACAAGGGATTCTTGACATTCCACATGTCAATATGATCTGTTAGGTTCAACAAGTGCTTTTAAGACCAAAGATGTAACTTCTCACATGTTTTAATATGATGGAACTGATGAGCTACATGTGAGAGAAAGAACTGCCAATTCGAGCAACATATATTCAAAGGAACCGAAGTTTTCATTTTATTTGTTCCTTGTATAGGAAAGCAATTTGGATTAGTATATTTCTTTTTCTTTTCCATAATTAGATTGATATATAAAACAAATAAATCTAATGATTAATGATGCACAGAATGATCCAACCAGTATATGCAATGACATACAATAAAGTTTATTTTCATTGTCCTCAGAGACTCATATTTTGAAGGTAGTGATAAATAATCAGGAAAAAGAAGTGGAATTAATTAAATCCTGAAAAGACAATTATCAGGTATTTCTTTTTTCCTCAGTTTGCAAATGTTGGGCATCTTTGGATTAAGTCAATCAGATATGAAATTTCGAGACATTAGCTTCCTTGTAAACTTTTTTCAGATGCGACAATGAAAGCTTCCAATATAAACATATTAAAATGCTTTTGTAACCATTAGACTGCGACAATGATAAAGTAATATAGACTATCATGATCTAGCTTCCATGTAACCATATCAGATTTAGCTCTAGCAAGTTTTGGGGTGAATAATGCGGATGAATCATGATCCAGTCAATGCACAATGATTTTAGATAGCCATGCAACATATGTAGACCCTCTGGACACCAACAAGAATTTGAGAAAGCTCTTATTAACCAGTCAAATACCTGGAGGAGGACCTCTCGGGTTGAAATTATACTTACAGTTTTAGGGTCACTTTGAGGGCCTGTTTGGATAGTCCTATTGGGTCCTCAGGGTTTGAAACAAGATTTCTAGGATTATAGAATATAAGGCCTAGTCCAGCCCATGTTAGCTAGATCTTTCCCAGCCCATTCCTGCAGAGAGGAGAAAAAAAGACCTACTAAGGTCTTTTTTTTTTCAAAAGGATTCAGGCCAGCCCACTCCAAGGCCAGCCCACTCCAAAGCTATTCCTGGGTATTTTATGAATATAAACTTAGCCCAGCTTGTAGCTTGTGATCTTACTGGTTCTACCAGCCTAATTCATGAATCTTACAGGATTTTCAGCCCAATCCTACAGAAAAATCCAAACAGGCCCTGATCATTCTTTCGATGCTATCTTGATTAATAGAAGGGTAGTATAACATCCACAATGAGCTGCAAGAATTTAATGTTCTAGTACATCTACAATTAGTTCTTCAAACTCAGGTATAAGAGGAGAGTATAAGGCTAGATCCTCCCTCATCTTCATGATAACCATTAAAGATATAACAAAAAATCCTTAACATTCGTGCAAGTCTAACACCAAGCATAAAGGCTTAATTCTCTATAATTTGAACTTCTAAACTGAAACCTTCAAATATAATTTATAGACTTAACTTCACCATAACCATGTCACCAGCATGAAATCATACATGGGCAAACCAGCTCTTGCTTCATAGTGTAGATAGTTGAATGCAGTCTCCTGCTTTAGATGAGAATGTTTGCCATGAGTGAATTGGCAAAGGATTCAACTGCTGCAATGAATTCAGAAAAGAAGAAAGATTGCTCGCCATGGTTTTTGTGGTTTGAAGAATGACAAATGATGAACCATATTATGCTTTTTGCTATTGTCTAACTAACATGAGCAAATCGATGCAATATTCTCATGAATCACATTTTTCCGAACAAGGCCAACAAAACCTATTCTACATCACACAAAATTTCCAAAGGTACTTTCATTAACTTGCTAGACTAATTCAGATATAACGTGTCCACATTAAATATTGTAGCATCTTATGCATGTCCTATGAACCAAATAAAGATATTTGACATCGATATGAGATGATATCTTTGTCAAATTTGTAAGCTCTTTTCATAACTCTGGCCAAAATCCTTCTCTGACTGACATATTTAATGTGGTAGGCCATGTATAGGATCACGAACAGAAGGCATTAGCTGAGCTTTTACCAACCCCCAGCCTGATCTTCAAATCAGGAAAAGTAATGTTCTTGCACGTGCTCTAAAATGTTTGAGTAGTTAACTGCTCCTTTCTTCGCATACGACACAAGTATCTTGACAGAGAGAAAACAAAATAAATGTTGAAAAGATTTGATGGCTATCAATTTCCAAGTTATTGTTAACTTCTCCATAAAGCTGATAACCAAGACTCCTTCACAGCTAGGAACACCTCTCCAAAAGACAAATCATCACGTATAACCTCCAAGATATTTTCAATTGCACCAGCTTGTTTGACATAAGGTTTGGACTGACTAAGATGACGAGGGAAGACATTCATGCAATCACATCGCACCATTTATATTCTTCTAATTAATCAATTCAATGACTAGAATAGCAACATCATTGGCACATCAAACCTTGTGTTTCGATCTTCATGCTTCTCAATAGGACAAGTTAGCATGTTAAAATAACCTAAGACATCAGATCCATATGACTGATGTTGTCTGTAATCATATTGCATGCTTGCTTCCAGATTTGACTGATCTTGAGATGGTATCTCTATACAACAAACTATCATCCCTATGAGAAAGCTTTCATCTAGTAAATGAAGAACTTTCAGTCAACCGTCATGTTTATCACCTTATCAGCTTTCATGCCCATCATCTATTTCCTTTGTTCACAACTTGTCACCATTACCTCGCGCTTGTCCTTTATTGTTGAATATCTGTCATATCAGATGCCTTTTTTCATATGGCTGCATAGTTTCTGGAGTTGGCTAGAAGTTTTATCATTGACAACATTCAGGCACTTTCTTTAAAGGCACTTATTCCAGAACTTTTGAGGTTAAACTAAGAAATTATACAAGTACATGATAGATGGAATAAAGCTACGGAAACATGTTTGTATGTTTTCAATATATTAAATTATAGAACCTATAACTGCAGGATGTAAAAATAATCTAGCTTACATTCTCAAGGTCATTTCTAATCTCAGAAACCGCTCTGCGTACTTCTGACCGAACAGTTTCATATATTCCATCAGTTCCAGTATCCTCAGAGGATTGGTCAATCTGAAAAGATTCACAACCATAGACAAATAAACCTTAAATCAGGGTAATAAACCAATGACATCAAGAGTTACAACTGAAGATCTAAAATGTAAACATCCTGAATAGTAACCTTATGCATTAGCTACAAATGACAACTGAAAGAATCAAAAGCACCTTCATCTCTTCGCAGAATGCCCTGATAGTTGCCTCCTCTGATTCAGACAAAGAACTTGTTGAAATCCCATCCTCCCAATTCCGAACTAGCGTGCATGTCTTAAAGAGTCCAAACCAACTATATTATACATCTACAGATCACACAAATTCGACTACTAATAATCAACAAAAAAGGCTTTAATAATCCATTAGTGACTCACACTAGAGGTATCCCACGTCTCAGAAATTGGGTGCCTACTTGTCCATGTTTGCAAATTCCTCGTTTGTTCCGGCAGTTCAAAGTCATTCACAGCCATGTCGGTCTTCTTCTCATGACCATTGTGTGAAAAGCTACCTGTCTCTGTGTTTCTCAAACTTGAAGATGACCCATATCCGTGTTCTATTTCATTCTGATTGAAAAAAATAAGAATGAAGCCTCAAACACAACGCATAAGCTTCAACCAGAAATCAAATTTTGACATGAATACGTTCAAACCTCAGAATTCCCATGGTGCCCCCTCGAAACGGACCGGAGCCGCCTCCCGGTACCAATCCTCGACAAACTCCGACCGGATTCACTCCGACTGCCCGAGCCTTCAGCCCCAATACCCGAGCTTCTCGACATCGACCGCCCTTTCCTGCTTCCAGAAACATCACTACCCCCTTTCGTAGCACTAACCCTACCTTCAGATTCCGGCGACGACGAACTTGAGCAGCCGAACAGGGGATTATCCCTCGTATTCGAGTACTCCGACACCACGGACGAAGCCAGCGGTGGCTTGGCATAACTTCTCGGTACGGCGCTCACGCTCCTCGACCTCCGATTTGGGATCTTCTTCCGGGAATCCTCTGTGGGCCGATCCTTTGAGCTAGAAATGGTACGAGAAGAGGACGCGTAGCTCCCCCTCTTGGACGCCGATTTGAAGGCCGAGGCCGACATTTTCGAGCGAAATCCAGCGAGAAAGATGAAACCTCGCAAAGGTTTGACCTTTGGATTCGAGCCGGAGGAACCAATGCAGCAGGGGAGGCCAACAAGAGGCTGTTTTTAAGGATCGGAAAGCCCTAGGAACGGCTTTCGAGGAGGATTTAGAGGGTTTTGGTGAAGGGATCCGAAAGGGAGAAGGGGTTGAACGCGGAACAGGGGAGGAGAGGAGGTCGCTTTGGGCTGGAAATGGAATCTTTGAGGAAAGGGGGAGGGACCGAGCTGTACAAATATGGCCCAATTGGTCTCTGATACTGCACCATGTGGCTTATAGTTTTATGGAAGTGGATTAACCATCTAAGTATTTTTTTTTAGTGATAATGCACCAGAATAACAAGGATAGTGGTGGGTTAAATGTTGGGGGAAAAAAAGATCAAGATTAGACTAGTAATTATCAATAGGTTATATTCATTGTAAAATGATTTATGTACGTATTTATTAAACCGTGAGTAGTATTTTACATGCTATTAGTCAACTCGCGAATATGTAATATATTTTTTTTTTGTCCCTTATCTAGTGTTTGTGAATTATTCAATGTACTTCGTTTCTCAGAAATATATTCACTAACAATGAAATATATAAAAATATACTTATTATGGTTCAAGCGCCTAATTTATTGGAATATTTTTAGTTTGTACAACAAAGACATGATATGTGAGTGATGATTTTATACTATGAGAATAATGTAGTTTATATATAAATAGAAAAGATATTGTACTTTATGTAGCTCTTAGTTTCGCAAAAGTATATTCACTAAAAATGGAATATATACAAATTTTACAAAATATAGTTATGGGATGATAATATATTGCAAGAATAATGTAATTTATATGTAAATTAAAAGGACAAATTACGAACAAAAACTTTATGCAGTTATTAAAGAGGCACGTTGATTCAACGGACTCTACCTAAATGTCTAGTTTAAGGTCAAATTTACAGTGGTCTTTGTCTAAGTAAGTTGGCAGGCTAGTCATATCTTTGTTAAGGTATAAAAAATAAGGTGACGTCACGTTGGGCTTTCCTCATGGTTGGTTTATACGTACCCAACTGACCGTTATGCGACAGAAAAAACTTGCAAATGAATAAAAAATCATAAATATAAAGGAAAAAAGGCAAATTGGAGATGCAGGGGATCGAACCCTGTACCTCTCGCATGCAAAGCGAGCGCTCTACCATTTGAGCTACATCCCCAGTTGGGAGCCTTTCCCTATAGATAAAAGTGATGTAATTACATTAGACTTGTAGCGAAAAAAAAAAAAAAGATTTTGCTAGGTATGTCAAAATTACTTATTTATCCATCTCCATGGCTCTCGAAGCAAAATAAAATAGTAAATTCCATAGCAACAACCTTCCTTGAATTTTCTAATGGGTATGGTGTACTTAACTACCCAAGAGTCCCATGCAAATCGGATGCAAGCTCCAACATAAAACAGTGGAATCCCCCTGCTCGCTAGGAGGATTATCAGGCCGGATGATGGTTTTTGTGAGCTATGTTCTGATCAGTAGGAGGACATTAACTAAGTATGTTTCCATTCACTGTGTCTTTGCACAAACTTGCTGGTCGGTCTTTCACGATTGCATACATTTGTTGCCAGTGCCCATCTCTTTGCTGGCACTACAAAATTAATATTCTAACCAGTGCCTTCGTAGAGAGGGGCAATAAGGCTCTATGCTTATATATTTTGTGGTCACTATGGAAAGCAAGGAATCAATGACTGTTTGAACATGTAATGGTAAGCCCTCTACAACCAGTAAGGTCTGTGGTATATTTTGTAGATGATCTCTATTCAATATAGTGGCAATAGGGCCTTTCAGCATTGTCAGGGAACTAGGATATGTTGCCTAATTCTTCTCAGCCTTCTATTTCTCCAATATATGCCCACTGGGTACACCCTGCCCCCTAGGTGTCGTTAGTTAGGAGAATCTTAATGTTCCTAATATCTAATACTTACCCAGCAGCGGCTTTTATTATCAAAGATGCTCGGTACATTGATTAGAGTAGCTGAATTGAGGTTAAACCAGTGCATGCATGGTGCTGATGGCCAAGCTTCTAGGCGGTTGGGCAGAACTGTGGCTTCATCTTAAAGCATCGAAAGGTGGGCTTAAAGGCGACTCGTCTACAGTTATTGGTAGGATTAGGAACCCTTTATCACCTAAATGTGCAGGTCACCTGTTACTTAGGGCTTGTTTGGTTCGCGGGAAAAGAAGGGGGGAAAGTGTGGTCAATAGAAAAATAATGAGATGCCTCTTGTTTGGTTGGAGTTTTCAAAGGAAAGAGATGAGAAAGTTGTATTTACATGGGAATATGATTCCCACATTTCGGGCTCGTTTGGTTCGCAGGAAAAGAAGAGGGGAAAGCGTGGTCAACGGGAAAGTAATGAGATGCCTCTTATTTGGTTGGAGTTTTCAAAGGAGAGAGATGGAAAAGTTGTATTCCAATGGGAATATGATTCCCACATTTCATGGAAAAGTCTTTCCCATGAGAAACATGAGAAAGTTACTTTCCCATGAGGTGGGAATCACTCCTTTTTTATTTTTTCCCAAAAAGACCCTTCAGCATTAAAGAGGTATTAAAAACCTAACTTTTATTAAGGGCATAATAGGAATTATACATAACTTTTCCAGAAAAGTGGATGGTTAACCAAATATAAGCACTTTGGAAATTTGTCACTTTCCCATGTTCAACCGAACATGCCAAAAATACTTTTCTAGGTATTCTCTTCCTGGGAATCAGGAATCATATTCCTAATGAGGGAAAATATTTTCGGCGAACCAAACGAGCCCTTCATGGGAAAGTTACGGAAATCACTCCATTTTTATTTTTTCCCAAAAAGGCCCTTCAGCATTAAAGAGGCATTAAAGACCTAATTTTTATTAAGGGCATAATAGGAATTATACATAACTTTTCCAAAAAAGTGGATGGCCAACTAAACATAAGCACTTTGGACTTCCCATGGTCAACCAAACATGCCAAATGTACTTTTCTAGGCATTCTCTTCCTAGAAATTTGTTTCTCAGAAATTATATTCCTAGGAGGAAAAATGCTTCCCGCGAACCAAACGAGCCCTTAAAGATAACCTTCAATGGAAAAAATATATTCTATGTCTATCTTGAGGCTAATCAGGCGGCAGACTGGATTGTTGCACATACATAGAAGTTTACTAGGGATCTCTATATTGGGGACCAAATCCCTTATTTGCTGCAGCACTAACCATTAGTTGATTGCTTGGGTGTATATTTTGTAAGATTTTAACTTATTTCACACGCTATGCCTCTTACCGTATCAAATATATATATATATATATATATATATATATATATATATATATATATATATATATATATATATATATATAATAGTGGAGGGGGGCATTTTTTTTTTCTTTCCATTTTGTTGGATGACGGCATTTTCGTATAGGTTGTCCACCTTTTATATATATATATATAATAGTGGAGAGGGGCTCTTTTTTTTTTCTTTCCATTTTGTTGGATGACGACATTTTCGTATAGGTTGTCCACCTTGGGCCTATCTCAATATAACAATAAAACAGTCAACTAAGAAAATTCTATATGAAAGAATACAATTGAGCCATCCATGCAGTGACATGATATATATTAGATGCCATTAGACATGGGAGCGTGAAAACAAAGGTGCTGCCAGACAAGTCTTCGGACCAATACTACGTGACACCTTAATTTCGATCATGAAATCTTAAAATTATGGGACCTCAAATGCTTTTCTGTCTAATAAGCTGGAGGACTCTAAAAAAAAACAGTGAAAAGAAAAGGAGAGAAACTTTGGAGTTGCATCCCACATTGGGTCCTAGCTCTTAATATTTTCTAAAACAATAAATGCAGAATTTCGCATATCTTTGCCATGTCATTCTTAATACCAGAATGAGATTCCTCCAACCCCAAATATTTTTATGTTTTGCAATTCAAATTAAGAGAAGAAAACCTTCTGTTGAAAGAAAAGTTCTCTAGAGAAGGAGGGAGAGAGAGAGAGAGAGAGAGAGAGTCCTTTGGTGGAACCTGGATTCCTTTTTCTTCTAATAGGGGGTGGGGGCGTGGGGGGTCTAGAATTTTGAATGGTCCCTTAGCAAGAAAGCAACAAGCACTGCAATCATATTTGGTGGTTCTTTTAGCAGCAGGAGGAGACATGAAGGATTCATACGTACCGGGGACCGACGCCTGAGGAAATTTTAAACGTCCATAGTGTGCATGCCCTTGGAGGACCCAGCGACGATCTCCTCGTCACGAGTTTAATATAGCTCATGGCATGTAACTTAAATATAAGTGGGAGATTCTGATATGTTTGAACGTAGGTCATGTAAGCTTAATTTGGGAAAGGTTGCATAAGGGATTATGTAATTCTAAGAGGTTAATCATTGCCAAATATCATTATTAGCACCATCCCTCATCACTGTCATTATTATAAATTTATAATCCCTTCAATTTGAAGGGTTAACAGAAGGGAAAATGCTCTTTTCTTTTTATCTCTTGCGTCCCTATTGTAAAAAGGCCCGAACTGGTGCTGTTTTCTTTTCCTTTACAATTATATATCTTTCCAGAAGATGCATTTGATATGTGGGAAATAGACATAAAAAGCTAAAGCAAATAATCGACAGGAAGTGAAACAAATCTTGTATCAAAAGTAGCTTGAGAGCATCATAATTGTAGCACATGGTTCTTCACTTCATTTGGTTTAGGGTTTACAGTATGTTGTTAAAGTTAAGGTAGTTCAACTATCATTTGTTTGTAAGAGCATTTATTTGCTTAAAATCTTTATTGTCTGTGATTTCTGAGCTAAATTTGTTAAGCCTAAATAAATGATTCAATTATGTAGGTGCAAACATATCATCCAAATAATTAACCCTAAGGTCAAAACTTCACATTTTTATTTTGAGAATTTAATCATGCATGATAGGACTCCTAGCCAAACTCATTGCAAACTGAGCAGCCAAGGGGCATCTCTCTCTCTCTCTCTCAATACAGTGGTAGCGTCTCACCATTGGGATTGAACATTGGACTCCTCATAGGGGTAAGCTCAGTAAGTCAATTAGGAGAGAGGTGCCAACCATTATTTCCAAGTCCCAATGGTGCATGGGCTATTTCTTTTGATCTCCTGGAGTCACTCAACTTATTAGTGCAATGAGATTTTGAAAACAAGCATTAGAAAAGTCAAGGGATGAGCTTTAAAGAACAAGATTATAGCAATCTATTGAGCCTTATGTGAAATGATCTTCCTTATAAGGGAATATGCCTTTAAATCTCCAGACTAATTGATTTTAAAATATTCAAAAGCTTGGATACAGGAATTCTATATCTAGCATATAAAATATGTGATTTTTAATTGCCACAGTCACCTGGTAATAAAGAAAGATTTTACAAATTTGTTTGCAGGATGTGTTTTTTGTGGGGAACATCAGTTTGGACTCTTAAAAAAAAATAATGTTTGGTGTTCCCTAAAGCGCACCTTAATTGGATTTTTTTTTGCTCGACTGCCAGGGATAAAATGGGCAATGAAGCTTATTTTAATGCACTTAGCATTGTATCCATTGGCTAAATGTTAGATTCTCATTGATACATAAAACAAAGGCTGGGGCCTCCCTCTCTCTCTCACCATCAGAAAGATTGCATTAAAAAAAAAGGGGCCGTCCTAGGTTTAACAAAAGATAATGCCTTAAATATAAAGAAGTATGGAACCACTCCAGTCATGCAGGCACTTTCATGACTTAAAATAGTTTAAAGGAAGCAGAGCAAGTGAGCGAGCCCGAACTCATCTCGATCTAACCTATATTCCATATTACAAAATTGTTTCGAGTGTGGATGCCAAATCTAGATCAAGATTTCTGATAAATTTAGATATAGATACGGCAGTGGACATGACATGATCAAACTTGATTAGAGCCCATTAGATGCAGCAAATATTAAACAAGAAACACCTAGATGTGGGCGTGTGATGCTTCTTAGACGATATTGGAACCCAACAAGTCCTGATCCAACAAGTAGATGGATCAAATCTAGATCGAAGCTGTTGGCCTTGTAGTGGCTCAAGGGCTTGGGGAAGGGAACTACCCGGTCGTTGGTTCTTATTTTCACCAACTCTCATTTCTCCCTTCATCACCTCCTTTCCAATTTGTTGGAATGGTAGAACTATTCTCTTCTATTTGAAGCCCCAAATGCTCTACAAAGTATTTGACCTCCTTTTCTCAACTTCATTTACTCTTCTCAATATGAGACCTCAAGTATATTTTTCCATATGTAGGATATCATACATGGACAGTTATTATGCATGCACAAACCCCCTAAGGCTAATGACAATACAAAAAGTTCGCATGAACATCATTTAAGGTATAACTTTATGCAGTCCTTTAATCAAACTTCACCATTTCTTTGCAACAAAGAAGTCATCATAATGTAGAAGAAGAACCAAAAGTAACCATTGGTTTTTCATGCACTATAGCACCTAGCAACTACCATAAGCACATCAAAACCTCAAAATGTTTAAAATTACACACGCACACACATATAAGAAATTCTACATGTGTTAAATCCTAGCAACAATATATCCCCAATGCACTTGGTAGGTTGAGATTGCCAAATAATCAATATTTATATTAATATAGATTAATGTCTACTAGAAATTCAAAATGGGGAGTGGTCAAATGGTAAGGTAGTAGATTTTGGTCCCGTTACTCGGATGTTCGCATCCTTTTGTCCTAGATCGTTTCAATTAGAAACAAAAGATGTATCCCACATGAAACATATATTTGTTAACGAGAACATAAACGTAGATGATGAAGAAATTGGTTGTATGTAGACGTAGATGAAGCAAAAATTGGCTATATATTTTTTCATGACGATAGATGTCGGCATCTCCTTATATCAATCATGAGCGAAGTTTTTTGTTGCCAATTAGATGCACATAAGATTTGTTAATTTTGTCATGTTACAAGAGCATAGACGTGGATAATGAAAAATTGGTTATGCGTAGATATCGATGAAGCAAAAATTGGCTATATGCCTTTTCATGACGATAGATGTCGGCATCTCCTTATATCAATCATGAGCGAATCTTTTTGCCGCCAATTAGATATGCATAAGATTTGCTAATTTTGTCGTGTTACAAGAGCATAGACATGGATAATGAAGAAATTGGCTGTGCGTAGACGTCTATGAAGCAAAAATTGGCTATATGTTTTTTCACGACGACAGATGTCAGCATCTCCTTATATCGATCATGAGTGAATCTTTTTGTCGCCAATTAGATACGCACAAGATTTGCAAATTTTGTCATATTACAAGTGCTTGATCTTAGATCAAGACCAGCAAAATAATAGAATGCACCTTCCTAATCTATTGTTCATAACTTAACAGGTGTTTAGCAAGCCTAAACCCTCACAAATATATTGGAAGCCATGTCTCCACCTTGAGCTCTGATGAGATTCAGATTGTCCCATTGCATGCATCTTTAGGGTTTCTCTGATGAGATTGTGAGAAAATGAAGCACAAGTCCACCTTGGTGGGGCCCACCTCTAGGAGTCCCTTCCCTCAGATCTACAAGTACTTACCATTCCCTATCAAATATATACATAAATATATAAATACTGACCATTTTCTACAAAAAGAAAACATATATATTACTATATATAAATACCCACCTCGGGGAGTTTAGTGGAGAGTGAGTTTTTGTCACCCTTTCTCTCTCCGTCACTCCCTATCAGTTCGACTCGATTCGAGGAAGACAATGGGGGAATGAGTGGTGGTGTTCAGAGGATCTGATCCAATTGATGGTGAGTACCGAAAAAAGTTCGGATTTTGCTTTATATCTAGTCAGAATTTCTCGCATTTTGTGTTCTTTCATGGATTGTGGAGGAGTTCGGGGGTGGAAGTTTGCGGAAAAGGAAAAGATCGAGGGCAAAGGGTTCTTATTCCTAGAGGCCTTTTTGGGGAGGCAAGGTCACATTTTGGGGGGTGGGCTTTGTTGGATGTGTTTGCTTCCATTCCAAATTGGATGCCCTCAATCTCCTTTTATGCCTGCTGGATTGAATTCTTGTTCCGTGGGGTTGCTTTCAGTGCGGTCTTTTCCTCTTTCTTTTTTTTTTTGTTGGTTTTCTGTTTAAACCGTTTTTTCTTTGCTTAAAATGAGATTTTTCATTTTTGGCCATTTCGAGATGTTCAGGTTTGAATTCATGATGGGATTGTTCTGGTTTTGGGGTTTTGGGATTGGGGATTGGATTGGGATTGGAAGGAATGGCTTCGATGTGGGAAAGTTGGTATTTTTAACTTTTTATTTTATTTTATTTTATTTTGGTGTTGGAATTGATGAAAACTTTCAGCCTTTTTTTAAGTATTCGGGAATCTCTTTTTTAAGGGCATCTTGAGTTCTTTTATGGGTAGACCAAGATGGGGTGCTCTGAACAGAGTTCTTAGGATCACTGGGTTTGTTTCATGAGTTGTGTTCTTTTGATCGGCAGATTGGGTGTTGGAAGGATAGAAGGTATTTGTAGGTGATTTGAACAAAAAAAAAACATTAGAAGATAAGATTTTTTTTTCTTTTTTGGTGCATTTTTAGGTCCTTTGTGCATTTTAGGGTGTTCAAAGATTTTGCACGTGGAGTCTGAGCCTGAGTCTCTGATTGCTGAGATTTGGGTGAGGAGCCGGTGAATGGGGATTCAGACAATGGGGTCGCAGGGCAGCGGCGGCACTGGCGAGCAGCGATCTGAGATTCAGAGCTTGGCGAGGCAAGGATCCCTTTATTGTCTCACTCTCAATGAGGTTCAGAACCACTTGGGGGAACCCTTGAGCAGTATGAACCTTGATGAGCTCCTCAAAAGTGTGTTCCCGGAGAGCAACCAATCCTTGGGAATGAACCTTGACTGTGCCACCAGCCAATATACCTCTGGTTCTGGCCTCCAGCGCCAGGGAAGCATTACCATGCCACGGGCCCTAAGCAAGAAGACAGTGGATGAGGTGTGGAGAGACATCCAGCAGGTGCAGCAGAAGAGCAACGAGGAGCAGAGATCGGGCCATGGGAGGCAGTTGACGCTTGGGGAGATGACACTGGAGGACTTTCTGGTGAAGGCTGGGGTGGTCGTAGAGGGCTCTGCTAAGGATGCGAATGATATAATGGGGAATGTAGGTCCTGGTGGAAGTTCTGACCCGATGGCTGGGGTGCAGGATTTTGGACAACGGGTACATTGGTTGCAGCAGTACCATCAGATGGCTGCTGTGGATCAGCAGCAGCAGGGGCAGCAAAGCTTGATGGGTGCTTATGTGCCAAGCCATCCAGTCCCACAGCCTTTGGCTTTGGGTGTTGGCACCAGCCCCATTCTGGATGCCGTCTTCCCTGATGGCCAGTTGAACATTTCATCTCCAGGGATGGGGGCATTCTCTGATCCACAGACACCAGGTCGTAAACGAGCTGCTTCAGGGGACATGCTTGATAAATTAATGGAGAGGAGGCAGAAGAGGATGATCAAGAATCGGGAGTCTGCTGCCCGTTCAAGAGCTAGGAAGCAGGTCGGGGTCCATTTTGTGTTTTTCTAAAGCTTGTTTTTGTGCACCTTCCTTCAGTTTGCTATAATGTGGTATATGATGCTCAGTATTTGTTATCATTTTATTCAACCATTAGTTATCTTACAAAAGGTTTATATTGTTATGGTAGGCCTACACAAATGAGCTGGAACATAAGGTTTCTCGCCTGGAAGAGGAAAATGAGAGGCTGAAGAAGCAGAAGGTAAATTTGTATTCTTGTCTGTTAGGATTTTGATGGATGTAGCCTTATTCATGAGTATTTAGTATTCCATATTGTCAGACACAAATTTCTTGTGGTGGCCTCTTATTTCATTATTTGATGGTTATCTAAGATGCTGAAACTTTTGATTTCTTGACTCATTTCGCTTAAGATTTCGTATGTTGCTGTCATGAGCCAAGAGTTTTAACAATAAGATTACTGTATCTATTCTGGCAATTGCTCATAGTTTGACTCTACTGAGTAGCACTCACTGTTGAAAAAGTGGTTCTTCAAAATTCAGATACTTGGTGCATGGATGTACATTTTATATATTCCATTTTTACAGAATACATTAGCAATTCAACTAACATTCATTAAGTGTTTGCATAACTTGGTGGTGAAGTGTGAGTGCAACAAAGTACTTTGAATTGGATATTTACTTGACAAATTGTTGGTGAATGTATGTTCCTGTCATTAAAAATCTTATGGTCTATTACTTCTTTCTGTCAATTTGCAATCTCCTAATGCTTAGACTGAATATTCCCCCCATCACTATCAGACTAAACTTGAAATCTTTTATTGGTTTATTTGGTTGAGAGATTTGTGAGGGATATATCTTTTTGTGAATGTGTTCTGATTGTTAACATGTTTCTTGTAATCAATTTTAGAAGGTTAACGACACCATCTTGAGTAGACAAGCAAGCATTTTATTATGTAGTTCTCATCCTGAATGATCTTCTTGCTTTTGTAAAACAAATAGGAGATCATATATTTTAGCACCATTCGTAAATTTGTGTACTTTATTTTTTAGTTGTCTGTAGTGATCTCTGCAATAATCATCTTAGACATCAGATCTTCTTGATACACCCCAAATTAATATTATTGTTTTTTAGTTATCACCATTCTATCTCTAAGTGGATGGAAAAACACATTTGGATTTTTTTTTGCTTTTGGATTATATAACTTTTGTAACAAAACTGCCCAAGTAAAGAAATTTCAATATTTGACCATGCTACCAAACATATCTCTCATGGATCTTAATCTATGCCCGCCATATCTCTTTTACCTATGTGATATATGAATGCTAACCAACTTTTGCATTCGTACTTAATCATTTTATGGCTTAATCATATCTCTTGTTTAATAAGCTTGAAAACTACCAAGAATTTTTGTTTGCCTTTGGTATTTACAAAAACTTCTCTTAGTTGCTACATATTCTCTCTTTTTCTGTTATTCATATTACACTTTGATGCAAATGCATTCCCAATGTGAGATTCTTAATCGAGGTAAACTTTCATTTGACAAGCCTTTGTTTTTCCCCTATCCTTGTCAATGCTCTGAGTGAGATCTGTATTTCCAATTATCCTCTTCTAAGTTGGCTAATTTTTAGAATTTATCACTCATACATAAAGTGACAAATGTTGGATGTGTATATGCATGGATGCGCATAAATATATACACATTTATCTAAGTTGGTTTAGTTGCTGAACCCCACATAGCTGGGAAAAGGCTGGATGGCTATGGCATGGTATCAAAACTGATTTACTCTGGTGCCAAGAAAAAAACTGACCTATTCTTCTAATAATTTTTCTAGAAAAGATCCCAATCTGTGATAACCCAAGAAAAAGATGAAAGTAGTTAGATAACATTTGCTTGCATGTCATTTTTGCTTTTTTCTTTTTCCTTTTTTTTAAGTTAAATCAACTGTTCAGAATCTTACAATTTCACCAGTTTGCTTGTGATTTGGAAATAGACAAGGGTTATGGGCTGTTTCAATTCTATTTGGGATCTCATGTCTATATCTGACGTAAGGAGTTTTGGGATATTAATGAATTTTATAAGAAAAGCATATGGGTCATGCATAGAATATGTGCGTCAAGTTGGAAGGGTATGGAGAGGGGCTGAGATTTTGTTGTGTTTATGTTTTCTTAGGTTTGAGGGCCATACCCTTTTTTTTCCGCATGCACGTGTGTGTGTGTGTGTGTTACTAATGTGGATCCAGTTGTAGGTGGGAGTTGCCCTTAAACCATTTGAATATTACAGTTCAAATCTTAGATAATTTGGCCGAGGAGAAGGTTCAAATTGTTTTCTTTCATATCCTTCGCAGCCACCCTGATTTACCAAGTAAAATCACTTTTAGTTGGTTTGCACCAAACTTGTCTTGTCCACATGCAAATATTGCTTGAGGAATTCTGCCTACAGGAATGCCTGTAAGAAACTCACTAAAAATAAGAGGGCTCTGACTTCCTCTGATCTTTTTCAACTCTTCTTGATTTCTTTCCACTCTAGTGGCTCCTTAGAAAGGCTGTTATACACCCCAACCTCACATTCTGCATAATATGAACTAAAGTCTCTTAATTATATAATACTTCAAATGATGAATATTGAAGAATGTGTTTGATGACAATAAGAAATCTTGACAATTTATGGGTGCATGACATGTGCTCATGTTCTTACTAACTAGATCTTTACCCCATGTCTTTTACTCACTGTTGCACACTGAAACTTTTTGTGTTATAAGATAGTGAACATGGTAGGTGAGTTAAAACTCATATCTAAGCTATGAGCAATAGTGTGGCTTAAATAGTAGGTCATATATTTTAGCACCATTGCTTAAATTTGTGTACTTTATTTTTTAGTTGTCTGTACTGATCTCTGCAATAATCATCTTAGACATCAGATCTTCTTGATACACCCCAAATTAATATTATTGTTTTTCGCTTTTGGATTATATAGCTTTTGCAACAAAACTGCCCAAGTAAGAAATTTCAATATTTGACCATGCTACCAAACGTACCTCTCATGGATCTTAATCTATGCCCACCATATCTCTTTTACCTATGTGGTATATGAATGCTGACCAACTTTTGCATTCCATACTTAATCATTTTATAGCTTAATCATATCTCTTGTTTAATAAGCTAGAAAACTACCAAGAATTTTTGTTTGTCCTTGGTATTTACAAAACCTGTCTTATTTGCTACATATTCTCTCTTTTTCTGTTATTCATATTACACTTTGATGCAAATGCATTCCCAATGTGAGATTCTTAATCGAGGTAAACTTTGTTTTTTCCCCCTTTTGTAAAACAATTAGGAGGTCATATATTTTAGCACCATTGCTTAAATTTGTGTACTTTATTTTTTAGTTGTCTGTAGTGATCTCTGCAATGTTGACATTAACTTGATTGATATGAGAATCTTGAAGCACATTCACATTAACTTTTTTTCCCCAAAAAAATATAATATGCAAACACATTCTAAAACTTTTGCGTCAGTTGGCCTTTATTGATGCCCTAGTTTGTATCCATTTGCAATTTATTATATAAGGTCGAGAAGCCTATGCTGGGCACATACCTTGTCATTGTAAGCTGCTTCATGTATATTGAAATGCTCGAAGTTTCTCATAGATCATTAGCCCTTCACCTTCATCCATCGATAGTTTTTCTGCTTTTTTATGCCTTTGCAGCCCCCACTGTCTCAAGAACATGCCTTGGCATCTCTGACAACCTTAATAATCAAGCATTTACATGTCATTGGACCATTCCTTCTTCTTCAATTCTTCCTTTAGTTCTTCCTTAATTATCATATTCTATAAGCAAACAGCTTCAGTATAGCAGCGAATAGTGAAGAGTAAAAGGGTAGTGTCAACTATTTTTTGGCCTGCATTATTGAGTTCTCTTTGACCCAGGTGTGTTTCGAAAAGATAAAGTTCATCCCTAGAGGGTGATTCTGCCACCGTTATCAGTTGGATCCGAGAGGGTCCTAAGGGTGACGGTAGTGACCACCCTTTGCTTCGTGATATATGGACTATGGCGAGGGATGGAGGGGCCTTTCAGGCCAAGCACATCTACCGTGAAGCCAATGGGGCTGCGGATTGGGTGGCTGCATTTGTAGCTCGCCATTCCGGAGACACATTGTGGACTGGTGATGGGGAGTTGCCTTTGGCACTCCGAGGTATCCTATTTTTTGACTTTATTGGGTGTATCCGTACCCGACAGGTATGATCCACCCGTATTAGCAAAAAAAAAAAAAAAAAAAAAAAAAAAAAAAAAAAAAAGAAGATAAAGTTCATGACCAATTCTGGGTATGGGAGGGTAGTAGCTTGATGATGATGATGTTGTAGACAAATTGGTTTAACTACTTCATACTACTAACTATTTAGCATGCATGCATAACCATAACGAACATAGGTTAACCTGTCAACGAGGACTAGGGTTAACAATTTTTCATCTCGAGCTTTTCCAATCCATTATATTCTTTCTTCTCAAGCTTCATTCTATCCCTTTCTCTGCTTCAGCCTAGCTCCTTCCTGTTTCTTTTCTTTTATTTTTTTCAGACCATCAGTAGAAATTAGAATTCTTGTCCTCACTGGTCACTTCTGCTCTCCATGTACATAATCTTTTTTTTTTTTTTAATCTAAGTGAGATTTCCCTTTTAATATCATACATTCATGCTATCCTTGTAACTTAATGGAGCATAAAATTTTGTTAATATAGCCTTCCTGATGTTTCACCTTAGCCACTTGAAGCATTGTTTGCATGTGGCAGTCAAACAAAAATGTGGGAATGGATCAGTTTGCTTTGTTGTTCCAGGACAGCAAATTTTCAAACCCAAATGAAAGGCAGGTTGCCTTAGCCTCCACTAGAATGCCAAAAGCAACGGTCGACAGTGAAGTGTCTCTGCATTGCATGTTTTGAAGCGGGTCTTTATTAAACTCACCAATTTCTGCTCTGATAGAGTGTACTTTTCATGTCGGTTGCATTTTATTAGGATCATCTGTAACTAGACTAACATAATAGTTAATTTTCAAGCGAATAATAACACTGATCTTATCTGGGTGAACCTACGTACTTCATTATTTTTATTTCTTATGTTAGTGCTCTTTACAGTTGGGAAATATTTTTTGTCAGTGCTTATTGAGGTGTTTGGAGGAGAGTTTTCTATTAGTCTGTACTTCTTGTTAAAAATTAAAAAGCCATAGTTTTGTTATTTTGTTTCATTCCAACAAGCAAAGATATATTCAGAAATAGTGAGTCAAATTTGCTAAGCAGCACTAGGGTTGTGTAGGTTAGTTTGGGGCTTCTGAAGCAGGTCTAGTTATTCATATTTTCTGTGAATGAAAGTTGAATTGGCATATTTTAGTTTTATCTTCCTTGTAGGGACACATGCGGTCTTTGAGTGGGAAAAGCATCTCTATTGGTGACTGATCATGAAGACTAGAATTTCTGAATGGCAAATTCAATAAGAAAGGATAAGATGCCAACAGTTGTTTGCATAGTTGGTTAGCCTCCCCTCTCCTGAAGGCTTCCTTGGGGAGGTCCAGGGTTTGAATCTTGATGGTGGCACATTGTCTCTGTATTTCTCCCAAAGTAAGATTGGAAAAAAGGAATATGATGTAACCTGACTTCAATGATTCTTATTCCATTCTGCATCCTAGTGATACAATTGAGCATTTTCCCACATTAGACAAGAAAAGTGTTAAATCATCAATTGCTCCTTGAATAAATCTGTGTTAAGGATAATACCTTAAGCTATATCATAAAGAATTATACCTACTTTTACATGATAGATAAAGGTTGATATGGAGGCACCTGGAAGTAGCTGCTCAAATTTGTGTACGATCCTATGACTCAGTAATTGTTGTTGGAACAGATACAGTTTTTTCCCCCTTTTTTTTTTTAAGATCGTGCGGTGCCAGTTTCTGTTTCTGTTTAATTCCCCTTTCACATTTTAATGCCTGCTATTCTAAGATTCTGCAGGACTGGTTTGTGCCACTAATTCTTTGAAATTTTCACTTGACAATTGTCTTATTGGTATCTTTGCATACTCATTGGCTTCTCTTTTTACCAAGACACCTCTGCATCTCACCACACGTATTACTAATTCATCTTCTACAATCTTGTGGTTGTTTTTATGTTCATTTTGTTAAGAATATTGCTTCTGACAGTTACAATCAAAGGAAATAATTAAGTTTCTTTTGTACATTCTCTTATTAATAAATATTTCCAACCTATATGGGGAAAAGAACTTTAGTTTTGATCCTGTAGAATTTCTCCCTTAGTTTATTCAGTGCAAAAAACCAGATACGTATATTTCCATAGGATATTCCATTTGCGGGTATAAAGAACAATAAAGTGGTTCATGACCAGGGTTTTATGTATTTAGCTTCTGATCATTGGTGAAAGCTGGATGCTTTTTTTTTTACCAACTTGCAGAATTGGACAAGTTACTGTTCTCGTACCTCTACCAGAGCGAGGTATCAGCTCGGCGACCAAGTTCAACCCCCTTCTGATCATGTTCATATTGAGTTTTGTAGATTGAAATGGGATGTTATCTTGCATTTGGGTTAGAAATAATTCGGTAGGTTTGAGTTTTTAGCTGTCCAACTCTGGGTATTAAGATTCTGGGAGGCCCCTGCATATGCTGGTGCTGCCATTACTCCCTGTTTTCAGCTTCTATTAAGGCTTTGTTCGATGTAAATCTGCTGACACATGAGCACTTCTATGAATTCTTTTATATATCTTCATGTGTCGTTTTTTTTACATTTTAGCATTGGTGGCTATTAAACTAGGGGATAAAAGGTGAAGATGTGCGCAAACTGCAGCTCTGATAATTATGGGGGGTAAGATATATAAAAATGCTGCAGCACTTGAAAGGTTAATTTCAGTACTCTTTGTATGTTTAAGTGAATTCTTCCTGAACCGTAAACGGAGACATCATGCTTTTTCATATAAAGTTGCTGCAGGATTTGTATGATACATATGGCTTGTAAATTCCAACTTGAACATTGGAGGTTCGGTTAAAAAAATTTTGTAGTCCAAGATATTTGCCATGCCTGAGTTTTGTCGGTTGATGCAATCAGAATTCATATGATGTATTTGATACGGCATTATCTTCTTTGAAACATTTATTTGGATAATGAGATGAAGCATTAGTAATGGATGTGAAGCAGGTTGCGGGTATCATTCAGACCTCTTGGATTTGAAGCCAATTCTGGAGTTAATTGTTTTGGAGAACCGAGATTTGAAGCAATCATTCATAACGAGGCATGCTGACCAAATGTTTGCCTTCAGAGGTAATTTAGTGGTAATCTCCTTCTAAGAATTTTAGCCAATGGGAAAATCCATTGGACTCACTCAGCATGGCATCTACCATGGGCAGGAGTTTGTTATATCACCCTCCTTCTGGAACTTTGTTTACCTAAGGAGCTAAGAATTTCTTATGAGGGCTGTTGTCATAGGTTTCCAACGCAATCTCCTTAGAGAGGAGCCTCACAAAAGGGTTAAGATGGGTTAATCACTGCAAACACTAGGCCTGTCATTGAAAATTGGGCACTTGCATGCTGCAAGGAAATTAGTTAAAACGTATCTCATGTCATTGCTATAGGGATTTATCAATGTCTTAGAAAACCTTGTAGCATTTCTCTTTACTTGTAAAAAGCACAGAGCTTAATCAGAAACATTCTATTCATTAATGAAAATTCTCTTGATGTGTTAATGAACATATTCTAAAGAAAAACCATCCAAGTTTCTCTCTCATTGCATGTTTCTGAAGGATGTCATGGTCAATGTTGTTATCAAAGATGCTGTAGCCTGTCTGACTAAACATTAAAGAGGAAATTGATCATGGTACACCTTTCTTTACGAGACAACCGGCTAGACTTTTCTGCAAAAGGGAGCCAAAGGGGTATAAAATGGAAGCTCCAACCAAACATGAACCCACCGGAGAAATACGTGTAGAATTATCTCCCCCAAATGAAGCATCTTTCGTTATTGATCTACTAACTATGTAGTGGACGAGGCATCTGACCTATTTACATGTTTCGGCCGATCTCCCAAATATTTTAAGGGTATTATTTATAAAATTCATGAACACCATTTTTTTCTTTTGTAGGAAGAGTCTAGAATTGAACATGTTAATTTGGATATTTTTTTATTCTTCTATAAAAGACAGCCCAGTGCACAAGGCTTCTGCTATCTATGGTCCGGGTGAGATTCAAATGTACATAACCTTATCCTTATATGTGGAAAGGCTGTGTACTTTAAATATGTAATCTTCATATTAGGATGGACCGATTTTATTATTGCGCTAAGACTCATCCTTTTTGCCGTTAACAAAAAAAAAGAAAAAAAAGTACTAGCAATCAAAAGTAGAAGCACCGTATCATCTAATTTAATGCTAAAATCCTCGTGATCTTGACATCACAGCTATTCATTTTACTTTAACATGCACACATTTGTTCAACGCTTGTATGCAATCAAAGTCATTTCTATGTGCATGATTGAACAACGTAAAATAGGAATCATAATTTCCCACTAGATTACTAAGTGGGGATAGTAGAGGGCACGATGATGTTCCCTCTTTGAGCAAACAATTCAACATGCAACGAGACAGCGCAAAAGCTAGAAGTCATCAAGATCCACATGTGTTTAGAGTGGTTTTAAAAATCAAATCAGAACCATGTGTTTACATCATATAGCAGTCAATGGAACTATAGATGACATATAATAACTATTACCATGACAATGGCATTCTCCATCCTCAGAAAGCTCAATCATTTAGACATGGTTTCTTCTATAGCAAACTTCTAACTTGCAAAGGGCAGATAGAAAAAAAATACACTGTTGACAAAATCTAACACATATCCTTTACCTTATTCCACCCATGTATTCCTCAAGGCTAGGATCACCAAAAGGAGAAGAATATAACAGTGTCCTCTTCACCATGTATCACCTTAAGTTTGCTTCCTCTCTTAGCCTCCTTGCCCGAATATATATGCTCTCGGCACAATCTATCTAAGCAAGATTTTATATATGGAAGAGATGTTGGCATTTGACATCACTAGTTTTTTCAACCTTTTTTGTTTATGCTACAAAGGCAAACGACACCTTCTGCAGCTCTGATGAACAAACCATTCATGGCTCAAGGGAAAATTCTTCCTCCAATTAGTAGGACAGTCCTATAAAGGCTCGAGGGGATCCATCATTCATGGTGATAGAAACATAATATGGCACATCCAGCCTTCTATCTAAAAGGAGTTAGCTAAGCTAGACCATATTCGAACAATGTCAGACTACCTGAACCAAGGGGGTTAGCTGCAGGGGTGTCAAACAAGCAAGACATTCACAAGCTAGCTCGATTTTGTCTTAAGTTGGCTCGCTCGATTATCAATTAAGCTATTAAGCTCGAGCTAGGGTTTTGCTCGCTCGAATTCAGCTCGTGAAATATCAATGATTTACATATATTATATACTATTTAACTATCATCATCTATGCATAATTTTATTTTTACACATAAATCAATATAAAGTCGTATAAAATAGAATGTATTTCAGCTATAAAATTAAAATATAACCAGGATTATTAGTCCAAAGTGTATGAATGAAAAGTTTTGAAGGCCTTATCTCTCACTTGATCTCTTAAACCAGTTGTTTCTAAAAAGGCTTGAATTAATTAGCTGGCTCTGCATTGACTCGATTATAGAATAAGCTGAGCTAGGGCTAGGCCTAACTTGCTGGCTTCAGCTTGTTTGCACCCATGTTAGCTGCACTTTAACTATACAATTAGAATGGAACGTATATTGCTTTATTGGCAAACTAGAAGTTATATCTTAAGATAATCATGTAAACTGACTGAAAATTTCAGCCAATCATCCCCTGTCCTAAAATGTGGAGCCCAATGGCATGGCATCTCTTGACATTTGTGGGTGGAATTATTCATGAGGTTAATCCGATGGGGCAAAACAGTGGTCTGAGACCATCATTTTCGGTTTTTAGATGACAACTAAGGTTTTGTTCAATATAACAGCATTGGTGGTTATCAAACTAGTGGATAGAAGGTGAATATGTGCACCATGGCAGCTCTGACAATTTGTGGGCATAAGAATTAGCGAAATGCTGCAGCAGTCAAGTGTAATTCAGTACTCTCTTTATGTTGAAAGTGAATGTTTCCTGAACTATGTGCCGATTCATCATTTCAGAAACAAATTGTGCTTTTTTGAGATGCAAAGTTGCTGCCGGATTAACTTCATTCATTTGACTTGTAAATTCTGCCTTGCAGGTTGGGGATTATCAGTTTCTTAAAAAAAAATGCAGTTCAAGATATTTGCCATGCTAAATTGGTTTTTCCAGTTCATGTAATCAGCATTGCATAATGGAGTTGATGATGCATTACCTTCATCCAAACGTTTATTTAAGGAATGAGGTGAGACATTAATATACTTGACTGTAGGGAAGCAAGTTGGGAGTACTTCGAGGACTATGGATTTGAAGCCAATTATTA
Source organism: Phoenix dactylifera (assembly GCF_009389715.1). Taxonomy (NCBI): domain Eukaryota; kingdom Viridiplantae; phylum Streptophyta; class Magnoliopsida; order Arecales; family Arecaceae; genus Phoenix; species Phoenix dactylifera. The sequence goes on along the minus strand of NC_052394.1, from coordinate 17,328,957 downwards.
GATAAAGTTACATTACTTGATTGCTTGAAGGACTCAATCACATGCTTATTATTATGGATTTTCGAAGGAGGCACTCATTTGGTTTGCGCAAAGAGGTGGAAAGACTGAAAAATAAAAAAATGACTCATATTTGGTTGGAGCTTTCAAAGAAAAAGAGATGGAAAAGTAGCTTTTCTATGAAAATAAATTCTATGTTTTATGAGAAGGAAAAATCCATGTAGGATATGGAAAAGTCTAATTTTCACTGGTTGAAAATTAGGATTTTTTTTCTAAAAGCGCCTTTAAGGCTTTAGATAGAATAGAGTAAGAGCTTTTCTTTATTAAAAGCATAACATATACTTTATATAACTTTTTCTTAGAAAAACAAATGCTCAACCAAATATAAGCCATTTTGGAATGTGCCACACTTTTATGGTCAACCAAACCAACAAAAACCACTTTTTCAGTCATCATATACCCGGGCATCAGCTTTCCAGTAAAAATATTCCAATAAAGAGGAATTCCTTTTGCGAACGCAAAGGAGTCCTTCCTAAGCACTAACCAATTGTTTCGCCTAAGCAATATTGTTAACATGGCCCTCCAATTGCCTTTTTCCCAATTTCAAATGAGAAAAATCCACAGAGACTTGCTTAGGCGTGAAATCTACTCACCAGAGTTTGTGGCATCACCATCTATCTGGAATCTACTTACCTGCGAGCAGAATTCCATTGATGTCCAAAGCACTGCTTTGCAGGGAGAAAGATCACACAAAGGCAGGATAATCACTGCAAACACCAGGCATAGCTTCTTCATACTGGGAATGTGCAAAGGAGATTACTTCAACACTTTTGCCCAAGATTTTAAGCACCGATTGTGGTGCTTGTACCAAAGCATGCCCAACTGATACACAGCATTGATTCCTACTATTACAGCATACGACGTACCGGCCAGTATAGTCTAATACTCAAAACCATACTTTTATCATCATATCATTTCTATATGATTTATCAAAGTCTTGGCCAACTTTAGACCATTTATCTTATCCTTTATCTATAATAAAGTATGAAAAAACGAAAAAAAAAAAAACATCAACTAAGATAGACATGCTTTTATTCTTATAACAACCTTTTAACTTGGCAGGGCAGAAATTTGCTATAGATAAAATCCAACTCATATCTTTACCCTATCCACCATGTATCCTTATGGCTAGAGTCGCCAAATGGGGAGATGATGATCATATCCACTTCACCATGGATCACCTCAAGTTTGCTTCCTCTCTCGGCCTCCTTCACCAAATATAGATGATCTCGGCATATGGGACAGGTCCTTCCTTGATGCTCCACCCATCTATCCAAGCAAACTTTGTGAAAGAGATGTTGGCACTTGAGATCTCTAATCTTTTCGCCTTTTTCAATACTACGGAGGCAAAACAACGCATTCCACTTCATCACTTAGCTCGACGGAGCTGACCAGAATTTTTCTGAAAGATGAGGCCAGAAAGCTGGCATGAGCCTCTGAAGGATGGATTTGATGGAGAGGAAGAAGATGGCAAGGTGTTTGGAGCAGGAGTTTGGGAAAAGGTTGAGGAAGAGTTGATGTTGGCAAAGCCATTGGCTAGGACTTGGGAGTAGTGGCTGTGAAAGTTTTTAATCCTCTAATATTCTTACAGGAGAGTAGTGGAAGGACCTCTTAATAAATAGAAGGAGGACTGCTCTATTGGTGGTGTGTTTTGAATGTTCCTTGAGGTCCTTGGGAGCTTGCCATGTCATCCTTATCTCGGATAGCAAACAGCTTTTGTGCTATGATGGAAATATTGGGCAGGGACTCCATTGGTAAATTCCTGCATCAGTGGAGCCGATAGATGCGTCGACGTCCAATCTTAAACTCCTGCCCACGCAATACTGGACACCAATGGAATCCACACTATTGAACCCATGTGGTTCCATAACACATTTTCTTTTTCTTTTTCTCAAAGGAGTGTCCGACATAAAAGCCACTGAATTGGATCTGTCTCAAAGAATCTACCCCCCGAGTCTCTGTTCTCTCAAACTTCCTTTCCGCGCAAAGGACCTACCTACTATTGAATAATGTGGCCCACTCCTCAGGGACATCCGCAGACTGTAACTTATTTCGTATTGTTTATGTATATCGAAAGACAAATAGAGCTGCAGACTGGATCGCTTCTTTCACTGTTCACCATTCAGAAAAGATTCTTTGGATATGCTTTGTAACCGCCCCTCCAATCTTATACATCTCATTTCTCTCGACTCTATTGCTTGCACTCATACTAGAGCAGTATCAACAATCATCGTACGAAAAAAAAAGGGCGATAGATATATTATTGTTTCTCTCTCAAGGAGTCCTCATGAACCTCTTTCTTGGGCATAACATTTCTCTCTCTAAGCAATGTCTAACATACTAGCAAAGAAAAACAAACGTGTAGTCTTTTTCAAGTGAGAAAAAACCACTCTTTTCATGGAGCGGGTTCAGATTCTAGCGTGGCTTGGGAAAGAAAAAGAAATGAAAATTCCTAAACAAGAAAGAAGAGATGATCGATCGATCTCTCTCCCCTAGGGGGACGTTTGGTAACCCCAACAGGATCGCATGGTGATCTAAAATCCATAATGATCTAAGATCAATGTGTTTGGTAGGCCATAGTCCAGTGATTAAAAATTTCTGACTATCCATGAGTAACTTGTTTGGTATGGTACGAAGATCCAAAATCACCGACCACATAATACTACAAATACCCCTGTGAATTTTTTGTGTTTTTAATTCTCATGAATAAAAAATATAAGTCAATATGCTAATTCCTATAATAGCTCCATAATTTTGTCACATATTCTACTTTTAGTAGCCCTTATCATATATTTATTAATCATATAAAATATATTATAATAAAATATTAATATATTTATTAATATATTAATTATTAATATATTCTATAAAAATATATTTGTTACTCCTATAAATTATTAATTATATAAAAATATGTTGTTTTTCATTATAGAATTAATATTTTTATTTATACTTATAATTATTTTGATAAGAAAAATAAGGTAAATAAGAGTAATATGTTAAATATTTTCATTATATAAATATAAAATATAATAATATATTCTACTATAATTTAAAATTATCCTTCAATAATAATATGATTAGTAATATATTATAATATAATATATATCATTAATATAATATATAATATCAATATAATAATATATATATATATATAATATTTACATAATATATTGATGGTATATTAATATATCAATTTTTCTGTTAAATTGAGAGATATTTTTTGTCTTTAACTTTCAACCCCAGGATCACTGCTCTAGGATGATCTTGAATTTCCGACCTTAAGGATGGACATCCCATCACCGGATTGGACAGTAATTTGAGGAGTGGATGTAATTTAAGATCACCGTCACGTAAGATCACCATAGTGCAATCAAATGCGGTGATCTCATCACCTCTACCTACATCACTCTTGATTCTGGGACGATCAACCCGTACCAAACGTCTCTTAGAGTTTGAAAGGAGACAGACTTTTAAAACCTCCCTCAATAATATCCATGAGAAAGGGCAATTGTATTGGCACCAAAGATAAAGGGAAAGCGACCGCACCGCTTGTTTCCATAAGGTCGTTTTTGGAAGACAGAAGAAGAAATATCATTCTTCGTAGTCGTAGATGATGGTGTGGAGTACAATGATGTGAAAGATACTGCCACTAAGTTTGGCATTTTCTTGAGTGATCTTTTTGGATATGCCCACTCTCCCTTGATTTTTTATTAAAGTTGTCTATAGGATGGGCTTGAGCATAGAAAATGACAAATTTTATGTAGAACTGACCTACAGCCCGATTAAAAATGAATAGAATTTAGGCTTGAAGCCCGGCTCATGAGCAGTTCTAATCTCCATCAATTGGAGTTCTCTCTTTGTGTAAACCCCGGACCAGATGGACCGAAGTCGGCGGTCCATCTGGGTGATTTCGAGAATAAGGCGGTGGAGAACGGCAGCTGTTGAGGCAGTTAAAACTGCCTAACAGCCGCGGTCCCCCACCCCTCCGAGCTGGATGAGGAGCTACAAAAGCCCATGGAGTCACAGAGAACTCCATCGACCACCTCTTACCTCCCTTACTCTTTGTCTTCTGTGCAAGGAGCCGGACCGAGAGCAGTGGCGCCGGAGGAGGGAGGATCTCCAGCTTGTCATCACCTTCTGCCGCCGGAGCAGGCACAGTAGTCGCCGGGAATACTTCACGGCTCATCGGAATGAGGTAAACCCTAACCCTTCTCCCCATTCATGATTTACATGTTAATAGCTTAGATCCAATCTAGCTAGAAGAGGATTAACAGAGAAAGATGGGTAGGGAGATGATGTAGAGGGGAAGATCTTATCATGGGCGGCATTCATCCGGCACTGGGTCCATCGACCGAAAACCATTGACGGCCCGTGTTGAAGAACCTTCCCCTCCACTCAACAGTGGCTTCCCCTTCCCATTAAAACCCTAGATCTAAAGATGTAAAGAATCAACCTACCTTAGATGCACGGAAGGACCCTCGGCTCGGACAGATCTGGTTCCCAGGGGTGGAACCGGTGTGATCTTCGCTGGAGGGGATCGGAGAAGACGGCCGAAGGGAGATTTCCCTGTTGACCGTGGGTGGCTGCCGGCTTGAAGCATGATGGACGCCATCAGGCTGACCGTGGACGTCGGCCGTACATTTCGCGGGCACCACCGGCTTCGGCGGGGCTCCTCTACATCTCGGTGGTACCCGCAACCCACCTCCTCCACCGGAGGTGGAGAAGGAGAGGGGCCAGCCGGGCCGCGGCCGCTGCAGGCACCGCCGGTTGGCTGCAGCGCCGCCGGCTTCGGGCCGGCCTCATCCCGAGCCCCCTTCCGAGCTCGCCCCTAGCTTCGTGGGGGGAAAGAAGAGAAGAGGAGGAGGGGATCGGGATGGAAAATGGAAGAAGAAAGAAAGAGAAGAGAAGAAAAAGAAAGAAAAAAAAGGAAAAGAAAAGAAAAAAAAAAAAGAGGCTGTGGGCCTGATTCCGGAGTGGGCTTCAAATAAACTTGGATTTAGAAGCCTGAAGCCGGGCTGGGCCCTGGCCCGAGCTAAATAATTTTTAACCCAGAATTTACTGAACCATTAATTGGGTCAGATCTGAGCCAATATGCAATTGACTCAGACCTGAACCAGAAATTGGGTCAAACCTGAACCAATATGCAACGGACCCAGATCTGAACTAGAAATGGAATCAAATCCAAACCAGAAATTAGCTTAGGCCTGAACCAGAAATTGAATTAGGCTATGGACCCGAAAATGAAATTGAGTCCTATGGATGGGTTGTAAATGACTTTAAGATTATAAATAAATAGAAATTAAATATATAAGTGACATGTAATTTAATGATCTTGCTAGGTCTTGAAGAATTGGCATTTGATGGGCAAATTAAGGTAAGTAACATGTCTTAATCTCATTATGGATCATGTATCACGTTTTATATGGTGAAAAAGTATTATTTATAGAATTGGAATTGTGAATATGAATTGTGGAAAATATAAGTAACCCGGATATAATCTTATGTTTTATCAAATACTTGTGACTATTTGATTATAAAATTGTATATGATTATTTATATTTTCACAAAATTATGATCCAACATGTGTTAGCAAATGATTGCATGATTTTGGATAAATAGCATCCATAATGATTATTATATTATTTACACATTATTATGATGAGGTAGAAAGATGCATGAAAAGAAAAATAAAGTTTTCAGCATGATCATGAATTTTATTCAGCATGATGCCATTACTCACTTTCCAATGTACCGATGAGAAAAGATTTATGAAAAGCATGATATGTTTTTAAGAACTCTCAGATCGCTATGTACGGCCCTCGCCAGCGGGTTATAGTAGCTTGGTTTAGACCCTGCCAACGGGGAACCACTACCAGAAAACACGCGTATAGTGACGGAAATTCCCGTCACTATACCATGTTTTCGGTCACTAATACGAAATTTGTGACCGGAGCTTCCGTCACTGAATTGGTTACAAAAACACGCGTCACTAAATTCTCAGTGACGGTGGCGATTCCCGTCACTAAACTCCGTGACAGAATCACCGTCACTAAACCATTACAAATCCAAAAATTAAATATTTAAGAATTATGTATTTCCCGTCACTAACCAGTCATTGAGTTAGTGACAAAGATAACTTGGTCACTGATTTGTCACAGAATTCGGTCACAAATTTGGTCACTGATCTGTCACAACCTTCAGTGACAAATTTAGTCGTCACAGACATGGTCACAAATTTTGTCACTAAATTTGTTATTAATTCCGTCACTGATCTAGTGACAAGGTTATCGTCACTAATTTGTCACAACTCACTAAGCATAATCAATTTTTAGTAATCAAAATTCTGTCACTAAATTTATGGCTGCTCGTCACAATACTTGGTAAACAATTCAGTAAGCAAATTTAATCACTGATCACATTCCAATAATCTAGTACATTTGGTACATTGATTGGCTCATAATAATAATAATAATATCATTAATAGCAAAGGCATTCAACATTACACAAGTTTTTTAACATGTCATTCAAAATAGGCATCAACATGTCCTAAATCCATCAAAATTAAAATACAAAAAGTATGTCATAACAGAGATTTCATTCCTCCTAGAAATGCAAAGACCTATCATCTAAGGCCAAAGAAATTATAATGAAGCATGATCAGCAGAACCAGAATCACCATTACCCCCCGTTCTGCCGCCATGGTCCAAAGCCAATCTCTTCTCTCATCTTTTGAAGAACCTTCTCTTGCCATTTTTCTTTTAGTGCTCAAAAATACCTAGAAGATCTTCACGCGAGTACAGCTCTGGAGCTTGACTTGTAGAGGTAGAAGAGGATGATGATTGCCCAATAATTCCAGTGAGATCCTCCAGGGGACTAAAGCCATAGCTGAGGCGCCGGACATAAAATGGTGTCGTTCGTCAAAGGACCTAGCTCTCTTGAGGGCATCCTTAACCCTTGGCCAGCATGCTGCTCACCACATCCTCTGCCTTCCTCACTGCAGACTCAGTTGACGAGAGCTTCCCTTCCTTCTTCAAGTGAAAACTATAAGATGCTTTTCAAGTGAACACTATAAGATGCTTCAAGTGATAACCAAAATTCGGAATGAAGATGTCATGCATAAAACTTAAGAGGCACAAATAGAAGCATTTAGTTGGTTAAAATGAGTATGTTTACCTTTGCTTGCTGTTCTTCAGGAGACAAGGCTTTCTCAACAGCACTCGATCTTGATTTTCTCAAAGGCATTGTTATATAATTTAGCAAACTTCTGGAAGATCTAAAAATTAAATTAAAATGAGTACATCTGTATACCAGTAAGAAGATCAATAACAAAGACTTTTTAAAGTAGAATATTATCTCTCTTTATAGTAGTCATCTGATCATGTCATAACTGTTTGTTGTCCTAATTAATCCACAAGTCTATGCTGTTCTAACTTGTAATTTCAACATTGGATGCTTCTTTTTTCCTCCTTTTCTTTTAGCTGTGGTTCAGACTTTATTTGGATTAGTGGCAAACACTCTTGCAACCTGCTTGGATATTGAAGAATTAAAATAAAATTCTGCAAGAGGAAAGAATTAATAATAATTCAAAGTCAGACCAACTTACCAAATTAAATGCTACTTAGTGCTTATGCCACAGGACATAAATATAAGTAAAAATATGGACTGCAATACAGGTTTATTGTGCCTGAGAAAAAAAAAAAGCTTCTTGCTTTGTGTAATTTTTTTTGTTCTTGTCAGTACTTCTTTAAATGCAGTGCTTATTTGTAGAATTTAAGATATTCCCAAAGTTGGGAGAAATTTAAGAAATTGGGACTTCCTTATTGTTATTTTATTTTATTTTTTGCGACTTTTTTCTTTTAACAAGGTAAAAATCAATGAGTGATTTTTGAGAAACACTTACAATTGATGGTGAATCCGAACTGCGGTCTTGAAGGCAAGAAGTTGTTGGTCATGTTGAACCAAGAACCTTAATTTAGGTGCTATGATGGTGGTGATAAAAGAAATTTCCTGGTAGTTGTGTGATAGATTTTTTAAATGCTGTTATTTAGAGTGGTTGAGTTGAAGAAAGAATGCATATGATTGAAGTCACGTGACTATTGTTCAATGTAATATGTTCTTGATATCATTAGCAAATCTGGAATAGTTTTTTGGTTAATGGAGGAGGGCTTATGGGCAAGATTAATGAGGCAAAATGTTGATGTTGGTTTATTGAGATCCAAGATGACTCGTGTTAAGGCCCTAGAAATTAATCTGGCATGGTTTATTTTCTCTGGAAGGGCACAATGAAATATGAAGCATATAATAAAAATGGATCATACATCCAGAATCAACAGCATGACTCTGTGAAAACTGACATTGGGACTAAACAAATGCAAAACCATACCTGTACCAATGACACAAAAAGAAGAAAATAATCTCTTAGTTTGATCACTCAATCCACTACATGTTAGTTTGATAACAAATGCAAAACCATACCCGTATCATGTTAAAGAACCGTATAATCCGCTACACTATTTTGCATTGTGCTAGACCAAGTTTGAATCTTGTCACCCAATTGACCGGGATTGAACAGACAAGACTCAACCAGATTAATTCTTAAAGGCATTAACACTTTCACTTCCAGACGCAGGTATGAACTGCCCGTCTGCCCCCCAATCCCCATCAACTTTTGACCTCCGGCCAGATGCAAACAACCCTCTCGAATAAAAAGGAACAAAGCCCAGAAAACACTTCAAGAAGATGAAAGAAAACCACCATCAAACCGGATATTAAACCAGGCTCTTTACTTGTTCAATCAAAACCACAATTATTGTTCTCCCTGATGATTTAGAACGCAAACAGATCGAGCTATGAATCTATGATGGAGAATTAATAACAAGGGACATAATTTTAAAAGAAAAAAAAAACAAAACCGATCAATTTCTCAATATAGGGATCGATGCAGAGGAAATGAATGCATTTCTAAACCAAAAAAGAAAAAAAAAAACCGTTTTCTTTTCAAGGAAGTCCCGCAAGAACATGGACACAGCAGAAAAAACTGAGGGAAAGAAAAGGGAGAGATCTTGGATTCTTGATGAACAAGGAAAAGTTATCAAAAAGCCTGCCTATGGTAAGAAAAATCGTTGACTTTCCAAGCGAAGGCGGCTTAGTTGCTGTTGGCTGCGCCACATCAAAAAACCCCAACTTTCAAGAGCTCCATACCAGAAATCCACACAGAGAACATCAAGAACCAGATCTCAGATATCAAAAACCAAGAACAGAACCAAAACCTAAATGATCAAGAATGCCCTTCCTAACCAAAATCAAAAGGACCCACCAGAAAACACTTCGATCATCCACAAACGAGGAGAAAAAGAACAAAAAGGGAAAACGGAAAAAAACACAAGAGCTAATACATGGAAGATGAATCTTTCTTACCTCAGTAGAGCAGAGGATCTGACCTCGCGTAGATGGATCTTTCTTGCCCCGTCGAGCCGCCGCAGTCGCCGTCGATGGGGAGGCGGAAGTAGTCGGCAAGGGGAAGGAGAGAGCGGAGGCGGAGGTCTGGAGGAGGGGGCTCGGGAGGCGAAGAATCCGGAGGAGAGGAGAGGAGAGAGGAGAGGGGAGAGAGACGCTGAGGGAATAGACACTTGAGGGGCGGCTGCAGGGGCTAGGGTTTTGGTGTTGGCGCTGGGCGGGTCGGGGAATTAGAAATTAAGCGCGGGTCGGGGGGGGGGGTGTCGGGGAATTAGAAATTAAGCGCGGCACACTTAGTTCATTTTAGATTTCCTCCTTTTATCTTTTTTTTTAAAATTTATAATTACTTAAAAATATTATTTTTAATATTTTTGGAATTAGACATTAAATTTGGTGACGAAAATTTCTGTCAATAATCCGTCACTATCAAAAATAACCTTTTAAAAATTTATAAACATTTGGGTTACGATTTTTGTGACGGGTGAATTTGTCACTGTCTTGTTGCAATTTCGGTTACCAGTTTTGTGACAGATATCCCGTCACTACGGTGGTCACTAAATTTTGGCGCCCACCCTACCCGCGTATTTTGTGACCGGTCAGTCACTAATCTGTCACTAAGTTCACGCCACGGTGACCAAATTTCTGTCTGTCACTAATCCGTCACAAATAGTGACTGATAATGGGCCGTCACTAATTTTTCGTCACTATACGCGTGTTTTCTGGTAGTGAACAATAGTTGGCAAAGATTATGGCCCTCGTCAGCGGGTTACAGTAGCTCGGCATACGGCCCTCGCCAGCGGGTTATAGTAGCTTGGTTTAGACCCTGCCAACGGGGAACAATAGTTGGCAAAGATTATGGCCCTCGCCAGCGGGTTACAGTAGCTCGGCATACGGCCCTCGCCAGCGGGTTATAGTAGCTTGGTTTAGACCCTGCCAACGGGGAACAATAGTTGGCAAAGATTATGGCCCTCGCCAGCGGGTTACAGTAGCTCGGCATACGGCCCTCGCCAGCGGGTTATAGTAGCTTGGTTTAGACCCTGCCAACGGGGAACAATAGTTGGCAAAGATTATGGCCCTCGCCAGCGGGTTACAGTAGCTCGGCATACGGCCCTCGCCAGCGGGTTATAGTAGCTTGGCTTAGACCCTGCCAACGGGGAATAATAGTTGGTAAAGATTATGGCCTTGTCACGGGTAATAATAGTGACCATAGCTGCACTATCATCTGAGAGCACGAATTTCAAAGCATGAATAATGATGAGTACGGATTTCAAAGCATGAATAATGATGAGTATGGATTTCAAAGCATGAATAATGACGAGTACGGACTTCAAAGCATGAATAATGATGAGCATGAATTTCAAAGCATGAATAATGACGAGTACGGATTTCAAAGCATGGGATAATGACCAAAGTTTTATAATGCATAGCCATGTTTATGACGTTGCATAAATGGACATGCATAGTTTTATGACTGGTTTGTTTTATGAAATGTTTTCTTTATTACAACTGTTTGTTCTTCAAATAGTGCATTGGCATACAAAAATATTATGATTGATCAGATAAGATTATGCATGGTTACTTACTGAGCTTTATAGCTCATACCCATTTATTTATGTTCTTACAGATGAATAGGAGATGCTAGGAACGAGGAGCGTGACATGCTTCAAGGTTATGGGGAAAAGAAAATGACACATTAAATGTTTCTATTTTTAGATGCTTTGTAATCAATCTTTTATTGATGAAACATTTGTTAACATTCAAGAAAGAAATTGTTCATAATTGATTTAAAGTTTTAAAGTGGCTGCGTGTTATTGCGGGCAAGGGTTCGCAATAGCACGGCCGTGTCATGAACCGAATTCGGGGCGTGACATTTAGTGGTATCAGAGCAATAAGTTTAACCATGATTTAAAAATTTTAAAAATTAATCATGGGAATGGGTAGCTAAGTTAGCTTTCACATGATTGGAGTCACAGTAAGAACAATAATGACATTTTAAATATTAAATAAATAAAAATAATAGCAATAATAATAATAAGAGAAAATTTCTATATATATATTTAAATACATATATATATATAATGTGATGAAATGGATAATGATTAATACTATATTTTGATAGGTGACGATGAGTGATAGCGAGAATGAAGTTCTGGCTAACTATAAAAGGAAAGGAGTGAAAGCATCAACCCAAGAAGCTACCAACATGCCAGCTAGGCCAGCCCCAAATGTTGTAGCTACTCAGGCAAATCTTGCTGGGGTATGCCAAGTAGTGGCACAGCTTCTTCGATAGCAGCAGCAGACGCAGCTCTCCTTCCGACCTGTGTCGTCTACCGATACCTATTATGAGAAATTTCGGAGGCTGCACCCTCCAATGTTTGAGGGAGGTGCTGATTACTTGGCTGCGGAGGCTTGGATTCGGGAGATAGAGGAGATGTATGATGCCCTACAATTTCCCGAGGAGGTCAAGGTCAAATTGGCGGTTCCTATGCTCAAAGGAAACGCTAAGTTCTGGTGGATAGCTATGAAGGCTGCTGTTCAAGGAAATGGTGAACAACTGACATGGGAGGAATTTAAAGGTAAATTATACAACCAATACTTTCCTCAGTCAGTGAGATTGGTGAAGCAGAACGAATTCTTGGCCCTGAAACAGACCGAGAATATGACAGTATTGGAATATGCCAGCAAGTTTAATGAATTGGGCAGGTTTTGTCCTCAGTTCATGGAGGAAGAGATAAGTAAAGCTAATAGGTTTGAACAAGGCCTGAGATATGGGATCAGGTCCAGGTTGGCTGTTCTGCTTTTCACTAGTTACCAGGATGTATTGGAAAGGGCTCTAAAATTAGAAGCCGAATTGAAGAGATCAGAAAAAGAAAGAAGTGACCAGAAGAGACTCAAGATGACAGAAAGTCTGAGTGACAGGCCACAGAACCTTGAAAGTAGTACAAATAAGAAGAAGAGGTTTGAGGTCTGTACCTACTGTGGCAAGACTCATGGGGGCCTTGTTTTAAGAAGATGGGAGTCTGCTTCACTTGTGGTCAACATGGACATTTCGCACGGGATTGTCCAAATAAAAAGAAGAATGATTCGGAACCTACTAAATCGGAAGCTCAGCTTTTGCATTGACTCAGTAGAATGCTGGTACAAATGATCAAATAGTGACAAATATCATCCTAGATAATGCCATGAAGGCCAGGTGTCAATTAATTGTAAATCTTCTGACACCTTTGTATCTTCTGGGTTTCTAACCCTCTAAAATGCACGTCATAAGAATTGAACCAGTCTTTATGTGATGTCATCTCTCTTAAAAAAAAAAAAAAAAAGCTATTCTTATGGATGTTATGTTTAAGAATCTTTTCACTTAAGTGAGAAAGTTAGAGTTAATACAAATTGAGACTGAGCCTTTGATATGTTGGGCTCAATCAAAGTTGCGCAGCGGAAGTCTAGTGGAATATTAGATAAAAGACTAAGTATCTTCATTTGTTTAAGGATTAAAGTATGTAAAATTTCGAGGACGAAATTTCTTTTAAGGAGGGAAGAATGTAAACCCCGGACCAGATGGACCGAAGTCGGCGGTCCATCTGGTGATTTCGGGAATAAGGCGGTGGAGAACGGCAGCTGTTGAGGCAGTTAAAACTGCCTAACAGCCGCGGTCCCCCACCCCTCCGAGCTGGATGAGGAGCTACAAAAGCCCATGGAGTCACAGAGAACTCCATCGACCACCTCTTACCTCCCTTACTCTTTGTCTTTTGTGCAAGGAGCCGGACCGAGAGCAGTGGCGCCGGAGGAGGGAGGATCTCCAGCTTGTCATCACCTTCTGCCGCCGGAGCAGGCACAGTAGTCGCCGGGAATACTTCACGGCTCATCGGAATGAGGTAAACCCTAACCCTTCTCCCCATTCATGATTTACATGTTAATAGCTTAGATCCAATCTAGCTAGAAGAGGATTAACAGAGAAAGATGGGTAGGGAGATGATGTAGAGGGGAAGATCTTATCATGGGCGGCATTCATCCGGCACTGGGTCCATCGACCGAAAACCATTGACGGCCCGTGTTGAAGAACCTTCCCCTCCACTCAACAGTGGCTTCCCCTTTCCATTAAAACCCTAGATCTAAAGATGTAAAGAATCAACCTACCTTAGATGCACGGAAGGACCCTCGGCTCGGACAGATCTGGTTCCCAGGGGTGGAACCGGTGTGATCTTCGCTGGAGGGGATCGGAGAAGACGGCCGAAGGGAGATTTCCCTGTTGACCGTGGGTGGCTGCCGGCTTGAAGCATGATGGACGCCATCAGGCTGACCGTGGACGTCGGCCGTACATTTCGCGGGCACCACCGGCTTCGGCGGGGCTCCTCTACATCTCGGTGGTACCCGCAACCCACCTCCTCCACCGGAGGTGGAGAAGGAGAGGGGCCAGCCGGGCCGCGGCCGCTGCAGGCACCGCCGGTTGGCTGCAGCGCCGCCGGCTTCGGGCCGGCCTCATCCCGAGCCCCCTTCCGAGCTCGCCCCTAGCTTCGTGGGGGGAAAGAAGAGAAGAGGAGGAGGGGATCGGGATGGAAAATGGAAGAAGAAAGAAAGAGAAGAGAAGAAAAAGAAAGAAAAAAAAAGGAAAAGAAAAGAAAAAAAAAAAAGAGGCTGTGGGCCTGATTCCGGAGTGGGCTTCAAATAAACTTGGATTTAGAAGCCTGAAGCCGGGCTGGGCCCTGGCCCGAGCTAAATAATTTTTAACCCAGAATTTACTGAACCATTAATTGGGTCAGATCTGAGCCAATATGCAATTGACTCAGACCTGAACCAGAAATTGGGTCAAACCTGAACCAATATGCAACGGACCCAGATCTGAACTAGAAATGGAATCAAATCCAAACCAGAAATTAGCTTAGGCCTGAACCAGAAATTGAATTAGGCTATGGACCCGAAAATGAAATTGAGTCCTATGGATGGGTTGTAAATGACTTTAAGATTATAAATAAATAGAAATTAAATATGTAAGTGACATGTAATTTAATGATCTTGCTAGGTCTTGAAGAATTGGCATTTGATGGGCAAATTAAGGTAAGTAACATGTCTTAATCTCATTATGGATCATGTATCACGTTTTATATGGTGAAAAAGTATTATTTATAGAATTGGAATTATGAATATGAATTGTGGAAAATATAAGTAACCCGGATATAATCTTATGTTTTATCAAATACTTGTGACTATTTGATTATAAAATTGTATATGATTATTTATATTTTCACAAAATTATGATCCAACATGTGTTAGCAAATGATTGCATGATTTTGGATAAATAGCATCCATAATGATTATTATATTATTTACACATTATTATGATGAGGTAGAAAGATGCATGAAAAGAAAAATAAAGTTTTCAGCATGATCATGAATTTTATTCAGCATGATGTCATTACTCACTTTCCAATGTACCGATGAGAAAAGATTTATGAAAAGCATGATATGTTTTTAAGAACTCTCAGATCGCTATGTACGGCCCTCGCCAGCGGGTTATAGTAGCTTGGTTTAGACCCTGCCAACGGGGAACAATAGTTGGCAAAGATTATGGCCCTCGTCAGCGGGTTACAGTAGCTCGGCATACGGCCCTCGCCAGCGGGTTATAGTAGCTTGGTTTAGACCCTGCCAACGGGGAACAATAGTTGGCAAAGATTATGGCCCTCGCCAGCGGGTTACAGTAGCTCGGCATACGGCCCTCGCCAACGGGTTATAGTAGCTTGGTTTAGACCCTGCCAACGGGGAACAATAGTTGGCAAAGATTATGGCCCTCGCCAGCGGGTTACAGTAGCTCGGCATACGGCCCTCGCCAGCGGGTTATAGTAGCTTGGTTTAGACCCTGCCAACGGGGAACAATAGTTGGCAAAGATTATGGCCCTCGCCAGCGGGTTACAGTAGCTCGGCATACGACCCTCGCCAGCGGGTTATAGTAGCTTGGCTTAGACCCTGCCAACGGGGAATAATAGTTGGTAAAGATTATGGCCTTGTCACGGGTAATAATAGTGACCATAGCTGCACTATCATCAGAGAGCACGAATTTCAAAGCATGAATAATGATGAGTACGGATTTCAAAGCATGAATAATAATGAGTATGGATTTCAAAGCATGAATAATGACGAGTACGGACTTCAAAGCATGAATAATGATGAGCATGAATTTCAAAGCATGAATAATGACGAGTACGGATTTCAAAGCATGGGATAATGACCAAAGTTTTATAATGCATAGCCATGTTTATGAAGTTGCATAAATGGACATGCATAGTTTTATGACTGGTTTGTTTTATGAAATGTTTTCTTTATTACAACTGTTTGTTCTTCAAATAGTGCATTGGCATACAAAAATATTATGATTGATCAGATAAGATTATGCATGGTTACTTACTGAGCTTTATAGCTCATACCCATTTATTTATGTTCTTACAGATGAATAGGAGATGCTAGGAACGAGGAGCGTGACATGCTTCAGGGTTATGGGGAAAAGAAAATGACACATTAAATGTTTCTATTTTTAGATGCTTTGTAATCAATCTTTTATTGATGAAACATTTGTTAACATTCAAGAAAGAAATTGTTCATAATTGATTTAAAGTTTTAAAGTGGCTGCGTGTTATTGCGGGCAAGGGTTCGCAATAGCACGGCCGTGTCATGAACCGAATTCGGGGCGTGACACTTTGGAGATTGTCTTCTTGATCTTAGCACTCACGTAGATTAATTGAACACTGAGGAAGTAAGGAATACAGCCTTCTCTTTGGAAGGTTCAAAGGCTCATGGGCCGGATGGGTTCTCCTTCTCTTTCTTTCACAGATATTGGAGCCTCATTAGTGGTGATCTCTTGGCATTGCTGCAGGACTTTTATAGAGGTGATCTTCATCTCCACAGACGGAACTTTTCCTTTACATCCTTAATCCCCATAAAAAGAGGGTGTGCTTTCCATTCGAGACTTCATACTGATCAATCTACTCAATCACCTCTTCAAAATCATCACTAAGATCCTTGCTCCCAGATTGGCCAAATTCCTCCCTTTTTTGGTGGATGAGTCGCAATCTGCCTTCATCAAAGGCCACTCCATCGTCAAGAATTTCCTGTCAACTCATGAAATGATTGCCTACTATCGAAGAACAGGCCACTGGGGTGTTCTTTGCAAACTGGACTTTGAAAAACCATTTGATAAAGTTAACTGGGACTTCCTTATTGCAGTACTAAGGGTGAGAAACTTCCCCTCCCGATGGTTCGGTTGGATTCAGAATATTCTTTCTTCTGCCTCCATTGCAGTGTTAGTGCATGGCACGCCTAGCAATTGGATCAAATACAAACAGGGCTTGCTTCAAGGTGACCGCTTCTCTCCGGCACTTTTTATTTTAGTTACTGATGTTCTTGCTCGACTTCTCAAGCAATCTAGCTCCCTCAGAATTATTGAAGGCATTGGAAATAAGTTGAGTTTCAAGGGTACTCGTAGCCTTCATTTTGTAGATGATACACTTCTCTTCTACTGCGAAAAGAGAGATAGCATCTAGGCCACAAAGGCAATCCTTCTTGCTTTAAGGAAGCTTTGGGTCTAAAGATTAATTTTCATAAAAGCTCAGTCTTGCGCATCAGCATTGACGACGAGGAAGCTTCGAGTTTTGCTATACTTATGAACTATAAGCAAGGTTCTCTCCCTTGCACTTATCTTGGTTTGCCTACTTTTGATAGGAAACTACCCAAGCATTGTTGGATGTCCCTTATGGAAAAGATCTGTTCTAGATTGGCGTCCTGGAAAGGGCAGCTTCTTTCTTTTGGTGGCAAAGTAACCTTGATCAATGCCATTCTATCTGCCATGCCATCCTATTTTATGTCTGGTTTTAAGCTTCCACATTGGGTCATCAACAAAATCGATCCAATGAGAAGAGCCTTTCTTTGGAAGAGGAAAAAGAGCATCAGTGGATTTCATTGCCTTGTTAACTGAAACAATATTTGCCACTCTCAAGAGAAAGCTGGGCATGCTCATTGCCTTGTTGGCCAAATGAGCATGGAAAATGCTCTTTAGACTTGGTGCCATTTGGTTCAGACAGATTAAGAGTGCATACTATTCCCGAAAAAGGTTCGACATGAGAGTTAAGAAGAGCCTTACCAACCTCTCGCCAATTTGGAAAGATATCAGCAGGGATTTAGATGCCTTTTGGAATTGTACTGCATTTAAGTTGGGCAATGGAAGTTGAATCAGATTTTAGAAGATTATTGCGTCGCTTCAATTCTGCTTGCTCTCCTCTATAATATTTTTTTCTCCAGAGCAGTGAAGGAAAATACTTCAATCGCCTCCCATTGGAACCAGAGATCCCATTGTTGGAGAATTAGACTACATGGCTCGCTCATTCAGCATCAACACTCTTAATTGGTGCACCTGCTCGATCTTCTTTCTCTCATTAGACCATCATGTATAGATGATTCTCCTACTTGGAAACTCTCCAGAGATGATATCTTCTCAATAATTTTCTCAATAATTGAGGTTTGATCACCCCATTCTACAAAGTAATTTGGAAGGTTGTGAGGTGAGAGTGTTTCTTTGGCTTACCTTGAAAAACAAACTGGTGTACAAACGAAATTCTTGCGAAAAAAAGGGGTCAGTGCCATATGTCCTCTCTGCAGTTCCAATTCCAAGATGTCGACCCATTTATTATTCTTTTTGCTAAATGTTATCTATATTTAAGACGTGCCTCAATCTTGGAGGGTGGCCATCTAATCCTACTTCCTTTTAGACAACTTAGAGGCAGAAGAGATTCAAGTTATTCTCTCTCCCTAATTGGATCACTTTTGTTCCTCTATCGTTATTCTCCTTGGTTGGTAACTCCTTTCTGCTGGCTAGGGCTATATATTTGGTAAATTCCTCCCTAAATAAAAGCTAGGTGATGGCTATGCTGCCTCTAAAAGAAAAAGAAAAAGAAAAAGAAAGAATCTAAAAGAATCGTTCTTTAATTTCTGTTTGGTCGATCAATGTACAATATTCTGGATCCTCATTTCTAATGAAATTGAAAATGCTATCTATATTGAGAGAGAAATCTAAGTTAGTTTTTCATAAGGTTTCGGATCACTGCAGCAACATCTCACTGTTACACAGACATTTGGAGTCTGTGATTTGTCCGCTCAATGGCCCGGAAGTTATTTAAGAACCCTGACTCTTGGGTTTAGGGTGTATATACGATAAAGTAAGGAATTTGAGATAGAAAGCTATAGGATGGCTGTGGCAATAACTAAGATTTCGGTGACGTGAAGGTATTTTTCTACAGTTCTAGCAGGTGATCATTTATATTTGTTCCAAGGGATAAATATTGTAAGAGGATTCAATGTCCTTGCTTTCTATGTTGGATTATCTCTCTATGTTTTTGGGTTGTAGATGTAGCCTGATTTTGGATGAATCATGTAAATTTTGATGTCTTCTTTTTTAAATTTATTTCTTTACTTGCATATTTTTTTTCTTATTGTGTTTTCCATCCTCGAAGGCTATTTTCTACAACAGTTCCTGTTAGGGATGTAAAGGGGGTCACAAACCTTTAGTTTCATACTGCTTGAGTAGTGGAAAGGATTGTACTTATAAGGGGTCTCCATCCCCTTTCCCTCGCGAGGCGTCTTTTGGACAAAGCCATGAGGGGTATCTCTCATCTTGAAAAGGTGGAGGGACTTTCTAAAGTGGATAATATCTCGTGATGATGTAAAAGAGGGCCATAAACCTTTAGTTTCATACTGCTTGAGTAGTGGAAAGGATTGTGCTTATAAGGGGTCTTCATTTCTTTTTCCTTACGAGGCGCCTTTTGGATAAAGTTGTGAGGGTTATCTCTCGTCCAGAAAAGATGAGGGGACTCTCTAAAGCGGACAATATCTCGTGACAGGATGCAACTCTGAATGTTTCTATTGCTAAACTCATGGTGGCAAGGAAGGTGTTTTAGGTGGCCATGGATCAACTACAAGCTGAGAAGATTTGGATCAAAGGCGACTCCGTAGCTGGGGCGTATTGGTTGAACTCAAATCTCTACATACAGCCTCATCTACGAGCCTCCTTTGCGTTTGATTCGATAAAAAAAAAAAAATCAAACGGCCAAGATGCTGCCTACGAGTTGATAGATTCTTCGTAAGGGATACAATGACTAAAATACCCTCAATGATGAAAGCGACTCCAATCGCGGCCCAATGTGGCGAGGTTCCGCAGGGGCAATGCCGTAAAAGGCCATCCCAATTCTACAAGGGCGAGCAGGGAAGGAGGGCATGAAGGGTAGTTCTAAATACACCCCCCCTATTGCTCAGGACACCCCCCAAAAATTAAAAAAAAATTAAATACTCTCTACACCCCCCCATTTGCTAAGGACACCCCTAAAAAATTAAAAATTCCTAAATTACCCCCACCCTCCCCACCCCCCCACCCCCCGCCTCTGCCTCCTCCTCCTCCCCTCTCCTCATCCTCCTCCTCCCCCTCCCCCTCTTCCCGCCCACCTCTGCCTCCCCCTCATCCCTCTCCCCTCCTCCTCCGCTCGGCCTCTGCCTCCTCCTCCTCCCCCCTCCTCATCCTCCTCCTCCCCCTCCTCCTCTTCCCGCCCACCTCTGCCTCCCCCTCATCCCTCTCCCCTCCTCCTCCTCCCCCCTCCTCATCCTCCTCCTCCCCCTCCCCCTCTTCCCGCCCACCTCTGCCTCCCCCTCATCCCTCTCCCCTCCTCCTCCGCCTATTCACCCTCCTCCTCCTCCTCCCTCCTCCCTCCTCCCTCCTCCTACTCCTCCACCCCTCTACCTCCGCCTCCCATCCCCATCCCCTCTTACTCTGCATCCCCCTCCGCCTTCTCCCCCTTCTTTGCCTCCTCCTCCACCCCCTATTCCTCCCTGCTCCCATTCCTCCTCCTCCTCCTACCCCTCCTCCCCCTTCTCCTCCACCTCCCCCTCCTCCTCCTCCTCCACCTCCTCCTCCTCCAACTACCCCTCCTACCCCTCCCCCCTCCGCCGCCTCCTCCCCACCCTCCTACCCCTCCTCCCCTCCCCTCCGCCGAACAGAAGGATTCTGTTCGGTTGAGGGTTGCCGAACAGAAGCCTTCTGTTCGGCACCGTTCAGCCGAACAGAAGCCTTCTGTTCGGCGATCCAGTGCCGAACGAAGCACGAAACGGAGGAGGAAGGGGGTGTACTGAAAAAATTTCAAGGGCAATATGGTAATTACACTAAAGGTTAGTTTGGGTATTTTTTTTTTAATTTTTGGGGGGTGTCCTGAGCAATAGGGGGGGTGTATTTAGAACTACCCGGGCATGAACCAGGGCAGCGGGAATAACGAGAGCAGGACGAGATTTGGGGTTTTGAGCTCTCACTTCCGCCCCTCGCCCTTTCCCCCTCCTCCTCCTCGTTCTCGCATGGCCTCCTCGGAGAAGGACGCCGCTCTTGCCGCCGTTCCCTCCGATGCTCCCACCATGTGAGAGATGCTCCTCTCCTCACCCTTTCTCCCCCTCTCTCTTTTCCCCCTTTTCTTGATCCGGTTTTGGGTATTTGTGTCGATCGTTCGGTTTATTTGTTTATTCTTCTGTTTTGATCGGAGTGGTATAGATGGGGTGTTTTTTTTCTCTTTTGTTCTGATTGAATGTATAAAGTTTGGTTTTTGGATTGAGCGGAATGGACTGGAATTTGGGAGATTGAAATATTTGTAAAAAATTGAAATTTTTTGGAACATCTGAAGGTTATTTTGTTTTATTGGGGCCTATTGATGCTTCATTGGATTGAATTGTGTCAATTACGTGGTTGGATTGAGCGTAGATGACGTGAGTTTTGTTCAAAGATCGAATTAGGAAGTGAAAGGGCATAGTTCCTATTAATGCTTCATTGGATTGAATTGTGTCAATTACGTGGTTGGATTGAGCGTAGTTGACGTGAGTTTTGTTCAAAGATCGAATTAGGAAGTGAAAGGGCATAGTTTCTATTCGTGCCTTTAGTTTTTATGCGTAAATAAGAGTTTTTTTTTCTGAATTTTCTTATTGTTCCTTTATTTTCCATCCTTCTTATGGTGATTCAACCCGCGATGCATTTGATGCTACATAAGAAGCTAGTGCAATAGAAATTGTACTGGATTGCAGTTGGCGCCTGCAAGCATGTCTTGGTAGCAAACTAGCACGTGGTTTGGATCGAGGTTTTACTTGTACACGTACCCTTTGCCAGATTATTTTTTCTCTCCTTACCTTTTTTGTCATATGCGTCTTAGTATTTCTTCTGTTGCACATGTTTCCGTAGTTATTTATCTTCTCAATCTAGAGTATATTCCATGATTTTCTATTATGTGGTCATTTTATGCTGTATCTTGTTGATGGAAAAGCCAGTGTGCTTTTTAAGATCAGGCTAAACATTAATACCACTTCAGCTTTGTGCTTAAATATGATACTGATAGAAACAAGATTTTGATTGTGCTGAACTGTTTTTAATCATCAAATCCTGTTCTATGATGCAGCTTTGACAAAATTATAAAGAAGGAAATTCCTTCCACAGTGGTTTTTGAGGATGACAAGGTACTTTACAGTATTTGGAGTTATAAGTGCCACATTCTATAGGATTTCTCTTTTTTTTTGGAATGTTCAAGTGGTTTTTTTAGGATGACAAGGTACTTTACGGTATTTGGAGTTATAAGTGCCACATTCTGTAGGATTTTTTTTTGGGAATATTCAAGTTTCAAATTTTCCTAAACTAATAGAAATTTATTCATTATTTTTGTCATCTATCCTGAAATTAAATTGCTCGTGACAATATGACTCTTGAATCACCAGTGCACAAGTATGTCCATTTGCTTGTGCAGGTGGAGTGAAAAGGGTAGGGTGGTTAGTTGGAGAAAGGGATTGAAGAGAGAAAAGTAGTTTTGCTGTTCAAAGTGTACTAACTGAGCTCTTTCCAGTGTTTATCTAAGTTTCCTGATGGTTTTGATTCTAAACTTGCATGTCACATCAGCAACTGGTGAGTTGACTAAAATAATGATACGTAGTCTCGTCCATAGGAAACCAATGCGTTGCATCTTCTTTCTTTTCAATTATCTAAAGATTTCTAATTAATTTCACAATCTGTACTGTTATTTTATTTAGATCATGCTCCCTTTTAATTTACTGAGTTTCTAGGAATTTGATGGGCATTTATAGGGAGTTGGCTATTTATCTTGATTCAAAAGTTTGAAGTACTTAGTGTAGAGGTGTACCTTGTTATTTACTGGCATGGTAGGCACCACATTATGCCGCACATCCACTCATGGTTTGCTGATTTGAGATGCTATGGTGTGTAGTATGTACTGGTCGTACTGAAGTATGAGTGGTGCATATTGTGGTACGTCAAGTTTTCAAGCCTTGGTTTTTCAAATGATGTGGTTGATATATTAAGCATTTTATTTGCCACTTCTAATGAGTTTTCAAGCTTATACTTCATGGGATAATATATTTGGCAAAGCAATTTTGGTGCACAGGAGCCATTAGTCTCCAAATTCAGGGCCTTAACAATTGTGCATGCATTACTTTAAAACATGTAATAATGTTTCAATATCTCCAGGCTTGAAAAGTGTGGAATACGTGACATTTCTATATATACATACAATATAAGGATACATCCTTGTCAGGTTTGCGAATTAGTGAGCTCAGTTGGTTAAGATAAAAAGTTCTTTGAATTATTCCATGAGAACACTGAACATGCATTGTAGAACATGAGAATGTAAACATAGGCGGGAACTGGGAAGCCTTCTAATTGGCATTTCAATTGCAAGCTGACAGAGGAATCCATACAGCATAACTCATTGACTGTGACCTGCATCATCACCTGTGGCAGGTTATGGAAAATTCATTATGGAAACAATTTTTTCAAGAAAAAAGTTTGATTCATTTATGGGTATAAAAGGAAGAACTGACATGAAGCTGGCAAAGGCTTTATTCTTACAAGTTTTTTTCCTGTAAAAGAGCTTAATTCAGTGGATGGACCATGATAATTTTTTTTTAAAAAAAAAGTTTCATGAAATAGCTTTTAGGTTCTTGTATAACCTTTTAGATTTTTTCTTCCCTCTACCGAACAATGGATCTTGTCTATTATGGATTAAGCATCATGCTTTTCAAAGTTGATCATAAGATTGTTGGCCATAGTTATCTGTGGTGTGGGGGTGGGGGTGTTGGGGAGGCAGAGAGGTGGTTCTGGTATCGTATAAACATGGAACATGCATGTGGAAGTGAACTTTTTTGTGTCTTTTCCTTACTACTGAATCTTTTTTCAAGGAAAAAAAATGCGGATTTTTGGATGTTCACTTGCTTTTTCTTAACTTTTCACAATGCTTTGGATATCCATCTCTTAAATTTGCATGGTTTTGTAATATTGAAAAAGTATCTTTCAACTGTTCTGCAAATACACAGAAGGGTACTGTTTAGCTTCACTATGAAGTGAAAGATTCAGTGTGGTGGGCTGGATATCAAGAAATGTGCTAAAGGAGCATGATATGGGCTTCAGTCAGCCCCTGAACCGGTCTGCTAGCATAAATTGTCTATCATGAATCACAAAATCAATCCATATCTCACACCAAGAGGATTTTGTTGGATTTCTAGTAAATATATTCCTGAGTTGGTTGTAAATTTGTTTATCAGAAGAGTGACTTATTGCATTTAAAGAAGTTTAAATTAAGTGTATATCCATAGGCTCTCTAATGTTGCTTAGATATTCTTGTTCTCAACAAGTCATTGAAATTCTTACTTCTTAATTGATTGCTGTCATCATGAGTGTTCATTTCAACAGGTTCTTGCATTTAGAGATATATCTCCCCAAGCTCCCACGCATATCATAATCATCCCCAAAGTTAAAGATGGATTGTCTCAACTTTCAAAGGTACCTTTATATGATTCTACATTATGTGCTTCGATATATCAATGTTTCTCTTTCTTGAAACCAAGGGTCGTCGTCTTGGTACAGGATCTGGTACCAGTGCCACACTAGCACTATATCAATATGGGGTCTTTTTGGCATACTGAGTGTCGATACGCCACCTGTACTGGGTACCAGTACCAAATCAGGCAGTATGATGCCCGGTTCTGGCCGGTATGGCGAACCATGCATAAAACCTTTTTGATTGACAAGAAAAAGCACATTTTGTCAGCTTTTGTTTTGGGCATAAAGCATGCATAAGGATTGGAATAAGCCTTATGCCAGCAAACCACAACCTAGAAATATTTATGTACTCCATGGTGGAAGCTGTCATAAGCTATTTTGTGGCATAAAGGCATAATTGATCCATACATTTTTACTCTTTTTATGGACAAAAAAACTTCATCCAAAAGTTATTCCAAATATTTTAGCCAAGCAAAAATTTGAAATGTTCTTGGCATAGCAATTTCAATTTTTATTTTTCTTATTGCTGAACCAAATGTAGCCTTAATGATTAGAGCCATACAACAAAGTGACCACTTAGTTAGGACTAATAACTTTCTTTTTATTTGGTGAGAAGCAACACTTTACTAAAAGAATAGTTTACTTAATTTGCTTGAATGTGGTCAATTCACATTCAAATGAGGAGCTAGTTACTATAAATAAAATAAATGAGGATAGTCTCTATGGTTTTATTATCATTTCACTGGCCAGATTTGAGGCACAGACATATTTATGCATAGTAGCTCATATATTAGATGGCATCAATCCTGAATTTTGGTTTGGGTTGGACATGGGTCACTCTGTACTGTTTCAAGGTCCAGAAAATTTGACCCAAACTGATCTGACAACCCTACAAATTGACGACAAAGGTGATCTGAAGCTAACCTAGTAAAAGATTAGATTAGGAATGACAGCAGATCCAGGTGGGATTGGGTGGAATATGTGTAGGGTTAAAAAATCCTCAACCCATTGGATTTATAATCAGGTTGAGAAGTATAAATTCATGCACGGATCATTTATTTTATTTGGAGTAGTACCCAACCTGCCAAACATTTGTTGGTCTTGTTAGCCATACGCCTCAAAAAAATAAAACAAAATAGGGTCAGGGAAAAGGCACTTTGGGTTGGGTGCCTAAAATAATCAAGAGAGACATGTCTTGCACTCCTTTGTTCTCTTCATTTTTTTCTTTTAACGGCCGGTAGAACTAGACATTGACTAGCTTATGGCCCACTTCACTGTGACCACTACTCTTGGGACGCAGAACTAGATTTTAAAGGTTTTCCAACCTGTGGTGTTGATCTATTGGGTTGAACAACCAAATCTGTTTGTAATTAGGTAAGTCTTGGCTAACCAAATTGCACTCGATTGTTAAAAAACGCTCACCCAGATTTTTTTTCAGGCAGTTTGGTGCGTCCAGGTCAAATATGCCACCCCTAGATACCTAATCTACCTATTTCATCAGAGTCGGGGTTGCAGTTAGTTAGGGTTGGTGGGTGGATTTGGCTCGGGGATGAGCCAGAGGAGGGCAGTGGTGGTGATCATGGTTGCCCCAACTAGTAGGTCAGTTTCCAGCTGTTTGAAAGTGCTGGGCTGTGCCGCCATCATGGGCCAAGTTAGCAAGTTTTGGGACTTGGGCTGGTTGATGGCGACCAGTGCAATGCATGAGAGGTTGCACTCAATCAGCATGTGGTCCTCCAGGGAGGGCGCATCACTTTGATTGATGGCAGGCCATGGAGATCACATTGGAATGGTGAGGCATGGAGAAGTCTTTTATTTAATTTATGGGGGAAGTCAGGATGAGGGTGGGGCAGAGGTGGATGGAGGCTTTTACCATCAGAGGCCAGTGAGGGTAGAGAAAGAGAGAGGGGCAATGGACGTTTCCATATTATTCTATTTTTTATCCTTATGATCTGCTTATGGTTAATGATAACCTTCCAGCCCTGCTGGATAGTGAGCAGAAATTATGCATATGTCAATATATAATCATCTTAACAGCTCAAAGTTTTGTGTATATTAATGTCAAATGCTCAGTTACGAGGTACAGTAAATGAGGCCATCATGAGTTTTAAGTATTTTGATATATGATCACCATGATTATAGTTATAATAAACTGAACTTCCGAAATCCAAATCAAATTGTCATAGTTTATGGATGCTCTATTGCCATTGATTTCTAACTGAGACCAAGTTGTCTGAATTTAAAACATCAACAACTTCCAAATTAATCCTATTTGATCCTGCCACGCTTCCTTCAGAATCTTCACCATGAATGCCATTTAATTCCTCACCAGGCTGTCATAGACCTATCCTGCAAATATTTGAAACAATATTAAATAGTTTTCTAGGACTTCCTTGTTCTAATTGAGCCGCGGCAGTCCATTGTCTGATAAAATCACTGACTTTATCCGGGGCATTTTTATAACACTTTTTCCAATATATTTGTTTATCTAGCATTCTGTGTCCATGAACCTATCACACTGACTTTATACTTGTACCAGTAGAATTGCTGTCTATAGTATTAGTATATAATTCAAATTCATGATTTACTAATTTATTATGAATGGCAACACTGCTTTGATTCTTCTCTCCACATATGTTTTTCATAAGTAAATTCCTATATTGTGTCTTTCAAGAGAAAGAGAACACGAAATTGCTTAAAAAACAAACTGCTATGCATTAGGTGCAATTTGTCCATTTTCCTGGTAGTCAATGGCATTTCTTCCTATCTTTAACAGAGGAGCATTTCATTTTCTACAATTTATTGCTTGTTTTTGCAGGCAGAAGAGAGGCATATTGAGATACTTGGTTACCTTCTCTACGTAGCCAAACTTGTTGCAAAGCAGGAAGGGCTTGATGATGGCTTTAGAATTGTCATCAACGACGGGCCCAAAGGATGTGAGTCTCAACATGCTTTTAATTTAGATCCTGATTTGAGTTCTCTCATTCTCGTGTTGATCATTTTCGTTTTTTCTTTTTGTTTCCTCAGGCCAATCTGTCTACCATATTCATGTTCATCTTCTCGGGGGCCGACAGATGAACTGGCCTCCTGGCTGATCAGTGATTCTCAGTTCTCATAGTTTTCTAATAAAGTGAATCGATAAGTGCAGTAGTGTGGAACTGCTAGTGCCTGGGTTGTTTCTTTTTATGATCTTGAGATCCTGCACTGATGTTTGCTTGAAACTGTCTCTGCTTTTGAGGCCAAAACATTTATGTATCTCAGGATAATGCAGACTAAAGACTTGGAATCGAAATCAGATGAGGATGCACTTGTAGTTGGTATTGTCTGCACCGACATTGCTGAAGTGCTTTAATTATAATGTTCTTACTGTGATGAATGTGTCCAAATTTGAGCTGCAAAACAGTGACCTAGAGGAAATTAATGGTTAACCTCAAAGCATTTGAGACCTTGCAGCTCCTAGTTAAGTTCATGGTGGGATAATCACGCATAGGGACAAACAAAAGGTGGAAGAGGGGTCTCATATGCCTTCTAGCCTGTCTTGGGGGAGATGGACATTTCATTACCCACTTGCAATACCTAATTGGATCGAAGCAGTTATATGCTCCTCAAATTTTGATCGTACTGATGAATGCTGAACCATGTAGAAAGGTTTTCAAATGCTTACATAGAGCAATCTAAAATTGATTTTGATGCTTGAATTTTGCATTCAGATAACATAGTTAGCAATTACAAAAAAGTTATTTCAGATCATTGTACAATCGGTCTGAAATTGCTGTAGCCATATGTGACTACTTAGATAACAGAGGTTTTGTGAAGTAACAAAGGTGTAAAAGTGAAACGGATTTGCTGCACCAAAAATAGCAGGGAAGGATCATTCAAATCAAAATTCTCAGAGTCGTCAATCTTTAAGATATGTTGGTATTTGGTATTTCGGAAGCTAGTTGAATTATGACAGGTGAAGCAGACGTAGGGGAGTCAAAACGAATTTCTACTGAATGGATAAGCACATATGTTGTTATTCCTTCTTAAGGGACACAAAAGAATAATAGCAGAACGAAGACAACAATGATGCAATTAAACAAACAATGCTATGCCAACCAAAAAACGAAAAATGGGAAGCGGAGGTTGGAAGGGAGGCACGGCAGCTAAACGACCGCCTGTAAAAAAATCAGCCAAGGTTATCC
This sequence comes from Phoenix dactylifera, assembly GCF_009389715.1. NCBI lineage: Eukaryota > Viridiplantae > Streptophyta > Magnoliopsida > Arecales > Arecaceae > Phoenix > Phoenix dactylifera. Next base: position 17,300,418 of record NC_052394.1, on the reverse strand, counting down.
AGAAGTGTCTGGCTTTCTGTTGTTCTTCACTAATCAAGATTACTTTATAAAAGAAACATTTCTTTCTATAATAAATTGAATAAATTAATTTAAGTGCGTGCATATGCAAGCACTGGTAGAATAGTTGGAGACTCTCTTTCCTAAGAAAAAAGATCCAGATATTCGGTTCAACAAGACGACATTCTCCATTCCATGATGTCAAAATGCTTCAGACAAACGGCATCATCTCAAACAAACCATCCATCAATTTCACAAACAGATTCTAAGTAAGTCGCCTATATTCTTAATAAAGATGTCGCCATTTTCGTAAGCCTATCAAAGATTCAATAATTATAATATCTCAAAAACACCATAGAAACTTGCAGATCCAAGCAACCATCTTTGTCGTAGATTGGCGTCGCAATGGTTGAGGGAGTTGCTCCGGATATATGGGTGATTTTTGTCTTAACACCAACACAGTTGAAGTACAAGAATAATATTACCTACACTACAGAAAGGCTATGAAGTAAATAAAATCATGTAAGGGTGGTGTGATGTAATTTGCTGTTTTCTGTTCATTATTTTGGGCACTCATAGGCTTAAAACATACTCCAACAGGTTACAGTTTGGTCAGTCATGCTAATTGCAGTTAATATTGATTCTGTGACATTTTAATCAAACTATGTGTTCAAGAAAAATACATGATGATATGAAACATATGAAAGATATGTTTGTGTTGCCGCCAGCATTACTTTAGAGGACACCGAGATACATGAGGAAAGAATTGCCACCCTTTTGCTGCTTTATTTCGTTATTCAACTAATAGAAATGCTATCTCATTGGGCATCTGTACAGGAGAACCATCACCTTTATAGATTATAACACCACTGCTTCCTCGGTTCCTGGTGTTGAGTTGCAAGCTATATGGGCGGGGTCTTCGATTTGCGCGACACGTCCTGCAGGCCAGCTTTATCATTTTGGAGAACAACTCCGCTACAATGATAGGTTGGATACAGGAAGCCCGAGTGGGTGGGTGGGGGGGGGGGGGGGGGGGGGCACCACTCTCTGATTCGAGATAGTTAAGAAGACCAATGAAGCCGCAGATTGGGCGGCTGCTTATGTAGCTAACCATTCGGGCGGTACTCTATGGACCCAGGAGACGGAGCTACCTAGGGCATTCCGTGATATTTTGTTTTTAGATTTTATTGGGTGTATTCGTACTCGTGTAGTAATCGTTTATTACATGCTTTGCTTTCCTTTCATCTTTTACGTCTTGAATGATGATGAAACTTGCGGGTGTTCGACACAATGCGTGATTTTTTTCCAATGAGGAACCTATTTTATGAGGTTATTAGATGATATTTTTGTTGCATTTCTTTGTGTTCTTGTCTTGATTATTGTTATTCATATTTTTCATTGGTTTCTTATAAAAAAAAAAAGAAGACGTGCTTGGCAACCAAAATCATCTACTGTTACAAACTTTCAACATCTTGTCATCAGCAACACCAAATACTGAAAACTTGCACCCTTCTTAAGCTTTTTCTCAGGTATTCATGAGACTCAGAAATACGATGCTTAATCTTCATGAAATAATATGTTACACTCTTAACCGTTAAAAAAACCATTCTATCATATGGCCCGAAATTTTTTGACATGAAGAAATGGCAACTACTTCTTAAATGAGGAACTCTTGCATCAACAGCATGCTTCCTTATTAGCATTGATTATGATTTATACCCACAAAAGATTTATTTAGATCAAATTTAGCACATTTACAAACAGATATATACGGAGCTCTGAGAAGTAAGTATATGAGTAAATCAATGACCATATTGAGCACAAGTACAAATATAAGCAAGCCTGAGGGGAACACACCGGTAATCAAAAAACCTTATTTTACAAACACAATTCTATGTTAAGCCAATCAAATTTCCAACATAATAGCTGACAACCCACACACAGAATAATAAATAATAAAATTATCATTAAGATATTTCTTCTTCCGAAATCTGTATAAGTGTTATCTCATTCAGAAGTTACAAAAAACAAAAGACAAGAGGGGTAAATCCCCAGACTGTTCATTATTCCAAAAATCCAGGACATAAATTACCCCCAACTCACAACATTCTTGCAACAAATCCCACTTGAAATAAGGATACCACATCCTTACTTCACCCTCTTTCTTTCCAAACAATTCCAATGTTTTCTGGACTTCTGGGAAAATTATAAGTTAAGAAACAGTAGCAGAAAATCACTTACTTGGCTCTCTTCTCTGCAACTCGCCATCTCCAACCTCCGCAGGAAATCCTTAAATGGCTGCTCTCTGATTCCATCAGATGCTTGAAGGCATGAACCTTGGCAGTTGCATTCTCCGGCATGGGCTTTATGGCTGAAAATCTTCGGCTCTGATACCATGACAAGCTAGTGAGAAAAAATGGCTCACACACTCCATGCGAGTCCTTTAACTTGATAAATAATGAGGAGGAGGCTACCAGAGATGACATCCTGTAGGAAATGGTCATATCAACTTACAACAACTTATTCAGTGATCACAACAATATAACTATAGTGGTTACTACATAATATATAATTAAACCTAACACATTTTATGAGAGTGGATTTTGTTTATATGAGCAAAGTTTTTTTTTCATTTTATTTTATTTTATTTTACTAAAGATTCAGATCCAGTCAGAGGACTCTAACAAATCCTAAAACAAATAACAAACGTTGGAAAGGAATTTCTCTTAGATCAAAAAATTTGGTAAATCAATGTAAGTTTAAGGGTGCCAATGTTACTGCATTTGGCTATCATTTATATAATAACATTGCAGGAGAGCTTTAGAAAATCCTCAATAAATCAATAGAAAGCGTTGGTGAAGTCAAGTTTTAGATATCAAGAAGCAAATCCAATCCTGCTATTATCTAGATTTTGACCAGATTTCCTCTCATCCAGTCATCCTAATTCATATTAAAGGAAAAAAAAACAAATATCAACATATTAACCTATGACTTGGTATCCATTCATTTCCATGGGCCGTAACGAACCGGCCATACGAACCGGTTCAGGTTCAGCAAACCTATGCACAATTTGAGCGGTTCATTTCTCAAGACGGCCTAGAAACCCTAATTTTTCTGGCCCCCTCGAGGCTATATAACTACGTTACCAAAGCCCTAAACCCCAATGTCCCAACTCTAAAAGCCCTAGTCTTCTCCTCCTTTTGGAGGTATCCTTGTTTTCTTTGCCCCGATATTCTTCGATTACCAAATCCAATACCTGTTGTTTTTCAAAACTCTAAATCCGTCACCAGAACTCCATGATCTCGTTTTATTGAAAGCTTTTAGGAGTTCTATGTGTTGGTGGAGGGTTGCTTTGGATCCGTATTTTGCGGGCAAATGAGGAATCTCATATTTAAATGGGTAATTTGCGTCTGAATGATTCCATTGATGCTATCACCTAGGAGATCTGATGCCCTGATCTTATTGTTTTATCCATTTATTTACGTTTTTTTTATTCGATGGGTTGTTGTTGTTTACAGTTTAAACTTCTTTTTAATTATAGAGTTTTGATGGAGAGTTGCTTTGGATCAGTATTTTGTGGGCAGATGAGGAATCTCATATTAAATGGGTAATTTGCGTCTGAATTATTCCATTGATGCTATCACCTAGGAGATCTGATGCCCTGATCTTATTGTTTTTTCCATTTATTTACGTTTTTTTTATTCGATGTGTTGTTGTTTACAATTTAAACTTCTTTTTAATTATAGAGTTTTGAGAATGGTACATGGGGGGCAATGAAGAGTAGGTGAGGTGATGATCATGACAAGTGTCCCTATTGGTTTGACAGCCGGGATGATGGCTTTCATTGTATTAGCTCTATCTGATCCCATCTCTTCTTGGCCTTCCCACTGTTATTTTTGTTTATTTCATATTTTGATTAAATTACTTTGTTTTTATTTGTAGGAAGGAGGTTTCATAAGTTTTGTCATCATGGTTCACTGATTTATATTTTTTTTAATTTGAAACTGTTAAAAAGCTTGCAGTTTTCCTTTTTCTTTTTGATGCAGGTAGAGGAAGGAAGACCTTCTCCCAAATTTTAATCAAAAAGCTTACAGTTTTTATTATGATTTAGTTACTTTCATCTGATTGGCTTTTGCGTTAGGATATAATCTGTTATTTATTCAAGTTTTAATGCAATGAGAGATTTGGAGAGGAGGAAGCTTGTTTTTATTGGTAGGAAGAAGGTTTGATAAGTTTTGTCATCGTGGTTCACTGATTTATATTTTTTAAATTTGAAACTGTTAAAAAAAGCTTACAGTTTTCCTTTTTCTTTTTGATGCGAGTAGAGAAAGGAAGACCTTCTCCCAAATTTTAATCAAAAAGCTTACAGTTTTCATTATGATTTAGTTACTTTAATGTGGTTGGCTTTTTTTAGGATATAATCTATTTTATTTATTCAAGTTTTAATGCAATGAGAGATTTGGAGAGGAGGAAAATGGATGAAACAACAGTTATGGAGAGAAATGGAGAGAAGAAAGTTGAACATGAGATTTTTTTCAAATTTGAAGGGAAAGGATAGGAACTCTTCCCTCACAAAAGAAGGGAAGGGGACGTTTCTTTCTCTAGCAAGATCTAACTAAAAATCTAATTTCCTGTCTCTTCTCTCATGTTCATCCTGACAAGGAGAGAGTTCTTTTTCTTATCCAAAAATTTTCTTTTCCCTACCCTGAAATTTGCATCCAAATTTTATGTAAAAGAGATAATGGTCAGAATAATGTTTTTGAAGCATAAGCAATATATAAAAAAGATAATCTGGTTTAAAACATAATCGATTTTTTAATTTGCTAAGAAATATCAATTGATGATTTGATTAGAACAAATGATTGGTGATGCTGAGGATGAAATTGGCAGACTGTAGCGTCAGAAACAGAAAGAGAAGACAAGGATAAGCTTATATGGATTGGAGATCAATTGGGGACGACTTTTGTTCGGGAGGATGGTCCGTTTCTGAGCTCTTTCATCTGCTAAGGCATCATAAGAAAGATAGGCAGAAAGATATGCTGAAAGAGGCCGCCCTGAAGCTGGTGAAAATTGGGCCAAAGTTACAGACCATATATTGTTATGAAATCAATATCCCTTCTTTAGAACATGTTTCTGTGTTCAGTTGTCCTGAACTGAAGAAGATCCTATTCCAAAGCACAGCCTGCAAACAACAAAAAGTTGCAGATATGGTGTCTTCAACAAAATTAGAATCTCCAAAACTCTTTCTTCAAAGAATGGAAGAAGGTCTGCTTCATTTGGCAACCATAACCGCAACATTCAGTTAGTTGCACCTATGGGCTAGTTTTTGCCCTCCCCTCTTGCTGTCTCATTGAGTTGGTCATAATAGCCTTCATGAAATAAGCATATGTAATTAACCCTCTTTAGATTGGTCCGAGTAGGCCTCATTATATGAGCATATTTGGTAATCGTCCTTTAAATCTATTGCTTTTTTTTGGTAAACAAATCTATTGTATTTTTACTGGGGGATATTCAGCAGAGAATTCTGTTTTGCAGGCAATGAGAAAGGAGTTTTTTTTTTTTCCATAATTCTAAGGGATGTTAACAACTAAGCACTTCATCAAAAAGGCTAATCAGAAGATGTTATTTGGGTTCTTTGGCTCTATATAAGTTTCTAAGATCTACCCAGGATGGGTTCTCATAGATATAAGATCTGTTTGAATTTTATTAAATAGAAGAAAAGAGATAGAAAAAGCTTCAGAAGTTAAACCTGCTTCCAAAAAGCTCCAGAACTCTTGTCAATATCATGGCTTTTTCTTTGATAAGAAATGTTTTGGATTCGGCGAATGTTGTTTGTTCATTTTTTTTTCATTTCTCTCCTTTGATATTGACCAGCATAAAGCACAAAGAAGCTGAATCTAATCTTTTTGAGTCTTCTTTTTCCACCAATAAGTCCAAAATGAGGGTAGAGATGGAACACCATCTCTAAGATTCAAATTATTAAACAGGGACCAGACCTTCTTGGAGTAGTGGCAAGAGAAAAGGTGGATATTTGATTCAGTCTGTGATCCACACAAAGGACAGCATGAAATATTAAGACATTTCTTCACCAATATCTGCCTGGTGTTCAGTTTATCATGAAAGGCAAGCCACATAAAGATTTTTACTCTCGCATATGCATATGGCACTTTGATATTTCATCCCCAGATCATTTTCTAAACCAAGACCTAGCAGAGCTCTCCTTTTTCCTTTCTGAATGACATATCAAGATAAGGCCAATTTAGTGGCAGATCTCCAATCCATGCAATTTAGTTTCTCCTATACACTTAAATTTTTTAATGTGGGTTGCAATTTAGCAATCCGCATCAAGAATTATTTATGCAATTGGAGTTTGGAGGTGATCTGCAATATTATTTTATTTTATTTTATTTTATTTTTATTTTTGAGAGAGAGATCAGAGTACCTAGATGTTCAGTTTTGATCAAATAAAACTAAATAAATTAGTAGTTTCCTTCTAGAAGTCATTGATCAAACATCCTCAGCTATAATAAACTAGTAGCTAGCTCAGTTTTTGTAGGACCGGTGTGAGGGTGGGGGAGCTCTCCCAGGTGCTCCGGCCGGAGCATGAGTCGGGTCCTGAGTGTGCCTGGGTCTGGTGCCTAGGCCTCCATCCGAGGGTCGCACTGTTCTTATGGAAGGTCGTTTGGAATCGGCTTCCGACGAGAGCAATACTTAGCGGACGGGGACTGAGGCTGCCCTCTGAGTGCAGGGCATGCGGAGCCGATGAGTCGGTGGACCATGCACTGTTTCAGTGCACATGGGCGAGGGCGACGTGGCGTGCGGCGGGGCTGCTACGATAGGGTTGGTCTCAGGGAGACCAGTTTTTACGGACCATCCATTGGTGGTCGGGCAACCCATTGACACGCCAAGAGGCGGTTAGAGCGACCTGCACAACATACTAGATATGACTGGCAAAGAATGCTCGAACCTTCAGCGAGCAAAACATGTCACCTAGGCTCGTAGCGGAGAGCGCCTGGCCGCAGGCGGCAGAGATTGGTTGTGTTTCCTCCTTAGTAGGACTTTTGATAGCTCGGGATATGTGGGACTCTCACTTTGCCGCGACAGCTTCTTGTACGATGTTTTTCACCAAGGAACCCCTACCCCCAAGCTTCCTCAAGGTCAATTTTGATGGATCGGTGCTGGATGGTGGCACAAAGGATGGAGCGGGTTTCGTTATTAGAGATCCGAACTCCAAGGTCGTAGCGGCGGGAGGTTGTCAGTTATTTGACTGCACGGTTTCTGGAGCAGAGCTGAGAGCTGCCTGGGCGGATCTTCGACACGCTCAGCGTGTGCTATCAGCTAATTCAGTTATTTTGGAGGGTAACTCGGCTACGGTCATCAGTTGGATCCAGGGGGGTCAGACGGTCGATGCTGCCGACCATCCCTTGATTCGCAATATCTGGATGATGATGACGGACAGAGGGGTGGTCCGGGCGAAGCATGTGTTTAGAGAAGCCAACGGAGCTACGAATTGGGTGGCTACGTATGTGGCTAACCATACCGGTAGTACCCTAGGGGCAGGGGATGGGGAGTTGCCTCGGAAGCTCTGTGATATTTTGTTTTCCGATTTTATTGGGTGCATCCATACACGTATTGTATAGTTCACTCGGCCTGGCAAAAAAAAAAAAAAAGAGGCTATTATTTCTTCTTTCATCCTCACTCATTAAGCAACTTACTTTTTCTTCTTCGACGTCGTCTCCTTCATGTTCTTATTAATATTCTATATATTCTTTTTGTTTTGTTCTTGGTAACGGCCTTTTTCTCTTCAGTTTTAGTGATGGAAATTTCTTGTTAGATAAGCTAGATTTGGTGACCATTAAACTAGATTTGTTGTTACCTAGATTATCATGATGTGCAGTAGCTTCATCATGAGCAAAGGCATCTAATTCCCACACAGGTACGTCAAAAGGAACAAGAATATAACAAAACATGTTGAGTATTAGTTAATTTGCCATACTTTTATTCGACAAACACAGCCACACCGGTACGTCAAAGTGAGCACGATTATAACAAAATATGTTGAGCTTTAGTTAATTTGTTGTACTTTTATTCGAGAAACACAGCAGAGGCATTTGTTAGGTATTTGATTAGTGATTGCAGATCTTTAATCCCGCCAACCATGAAAAAATATTTGGGATTATATCTTTTAGTTTTTTGTCAAAAAAAAAAACTTTTGTTCATGTAAAGAGATGAAAGATGCTCTCGCTAGTTGATTTATTCTCTGGTTTTTCTCTAAAATATTAAAGAGAGAGAGCTAATTATAAACTTACAAGAAATAAATCATGTTGTGCCCTAATTTCCTCCATGACCTTAATGATTGAAACTTACAAAAACAACTCAAGCGAACCTCTCTTCTTTAAAAAACCTGTTCCCTCGCTATGCGAGAATGGTGAGTGCAACAAGAAGCACAGGCTTAACTTTAGATAGTGGCGAGTTAGTAGCAGTAAAAACTTTAGTTTTTTTTGGGCCATCACATTTATGTATTTACGATTCATATAACTGTATTGATGATATTGAAGAGTGTTCTAATTAATTATTGAAGCATAAAGGCATGTTTGCATAAGGGGAAAGTTTCTTAACAAAGGCAGATGATTTCTTTGAAAAGGAGCATAAATTTCACTGACATCTTTCTTTGCGTAGTAGAAGCTTAGAACAACCAACAAGTTACCATTACCAAACACCTCTTTTGATACTATATTGATACTATTTTTTCAGAACAATTACCAAACACCAATTGCTTTGAGAATGTTTGTTCCAGAGTCTTTTTTATGAATCCCTGGCCCCTCGCGTACGGTTGATGAAGCGGTTCACCAAATCCCGCGGGTCCCAGCACATCAATACTAATGATGGAGACACTGACATCAAAAGAGAGAACCATATCTGGAATTTCTTGGGTTAAACAAACTTCTTAAGGTTTGTCACTGAAAAAACAAATCTATTACGATTTGCAATGCATTTTTGACACTAGATGATCTGCAACTTTATATCTGGCATGAATCAATGAAAAAAATAAAATAAATGATAATACATTAGCAATATACAGTGCTTATTGTACAGAAGGAAATTGGAATGATTGGTAGGAATTTGTTCAATATTTAGAAAAGATCGATAATTGAGTTGCCAAGCTAACATTATTTGCGTAATTTTGTTTATATAATTTTGCCAAGAACAGGTGAAAATGCTTTGAAAAATATAATTTATGTAATTGATTTTTTTTTTTTTGAAGAAAACTATACTTATTTGGCTTTTTCAGATTTTCTATCTAAAAGAAGAGGGATATCATGCATCATAGTAAGAGAATAAGCTACCCCACTAGCCAAAAAGGTCAATAGAGGATTATCTCCTCATTTATTCTCTATCCAAGTACTGCCTCATAAAATAATCAGACACATCAGGAGTAGTTCGGATTATATCTTTCATATGAAAGAATGATTAATTTTCCTTCTTTTCCTGTGTCATCCTTTAAATTGTATTCCACTTAAAGCATTTTAAACTTTCTCATTCATTAATTTGCACATCTCTCGAAGCAATGTTTGCTCGAACCATCGGTGGATTTATGCAAATAAAAAATATAAATATTTTTTTGCACGGAGGATACATCTCCTACTCCATTAGGAGTGGATTTGGTGGACACGAGACCCATTTTTTATTGAAACTTTTTCACATTAATTATATAAGAAAACATTTATATCACATACTAAAAGATTTAAGTGTATAAATAATGCAACATAAATGGAGGCTCTAGAAACTGCATACAGGAAACGGCGAACGGAATCAGAGAACTCCGAGTGGCCTCTTTTTATAGTGGACAAATTGGTGACACCCGACCCTCTCGTCTTAAAAAATTGTCCTCTTCCAACGGATGGATATCGACACAACTACTACCCGGCCAGCGACGGAATGGATCGTCAATGTACATAACTGCCCTTGCGTATAGTTTTATGGGCTCCTGCTTTGGTATCTCGGAGGCTTGGTAGTAAAAAATAAGGAAGATTCTATCATCCTAGGCTCATAAAATTCTCATAGCAAAACTATTTTTTACACCTTGAGTAATACATGGAATACTCTTTCAGTAGGGGCGAGGGGATTATTTGGTGCATTTCGAAATCTGTTATTTTTCGACTTTTGAACTGTATCCATACCCATAATATGTGATACATCCATTTTAGTTTTTAAAAAAAGTAATACATGAAATGAGAGTCATCTATGCTGGCGAATGTAAATAGGGTAGGTCCACTTATCTTTCAAGGGTTTTGTGTATAATCCTGTGTGACACATTGGTATTATAGTGGAACTCTACTTTATGATAACCTAATTAAGTGGATTATATAATTGGGCAATATTTTTTTTAATTTATAAATCCCATTTTGAGCACTTCTAAAAATAGATTGTTTGCTGACTTAAAAAGAAAAATACCTTTTATAACCTAATTTGCATTATATTTGGATAAATTGAGTCTTTTTTTTTTTAGGGGAGGGGGGGGGGGGGATTCATGTAAATCTTCTGAATAAAACAAACCACGAGAAGCGAGGCAAGTGTGTAATTTGTAAAATAGCGATGAATAAAGAAAAGTATGACATTAGTTATAGAAAAACAAATAATTGTCATCATATTATTTATGTAATCTCATTAGTAGTGTTAAATGATAATTTTGGATAATTAATTATGAATAAACTTAAGATTTTCATTTATTCTTGGGACGATCCCAAATTAACTTGACTAGTAGCCATCACCAATTGTTGGCTTGCACCAACTTTTAGCGGACCATACAATTTCTATAACATAGAGTTGATGTAGGAAAACTCTTTTAAGCCATCAAAATTTTGATAGGATTGATTGATACATAGCACATGTAATAAGTAAACAAACTCACCTCTTTCTTATGTACCTAATTAATGGACTAACATCAATAATTAAACATTAGTATAGCCAAAAATGAATGAATTTGAAGATCCAAAGTTAGCATCCAAATACTTTTTCTTATAGGAGGGTTCTTACCAAGGTAAATGCCTAAGTAAATGTTAACCCTAATCTTGTAGATACTATTTTGCCCATAATTGATAATCAATAATATCATAAACATCTCAAACAAAGAAATATATTATTTAATTGATACAACAAGTGCATGTCATGTGGGCCAAAACTCATGAACCTTTTTCAACGGTGACACTTGATTGCATGTATAAATATATTTAAGGATGCAACGATTAATTAAAATTTTTATCCTATACAAATATTAATAAGATCCAAGCATTGCATGAACCACTAAAAAGTCATGAGCCCAGCAAGAAAAGAGCTCCAAAATTCTAAATTAGCTTACAAAAGAATCGTGCGCAAATCAATCACATCCAAATCTTATTTAAATTATTCAAATCCAACTGCAGAATAGCTATTAAAATTTTAGTAAAATTTAAATTGATTATACGATAGAGTTTATATAGAAAAGATATATTATACTATGGGGGCATGATAGTAAATATGTGCAACAGAAATGGCAAACACCAGCTCCCACGCGCCCCATGCCATCTTCCTTAAAATCCTCCAACGCCGCCGTTTCTCTCCGCACTCTCTCTCTTCGGAGAAATTTCAAAAAAATAAAAATAAAAAGGCGAAGAAAAATTCGTTCGATCGATTCCAGCAAATCGGCACGCTTTCGCGACCATCAGAAAGCAATATTTTTCTTTAATTTCTTGGAATTTTTGAATTCTTTGGAGCTCGAAGTTCAAAAAAAAAGCGAGGGATTCGGACTTCGGAGGACAATCTAACGGTAACTTTCTTGTTCCTAGTAATTAATGAGAGAATAAACGTATTCCGTTTCGTTCCATTGATGCCCTAAAAAGTCCTTTGTTTGATTTGTTTTAGTTTTCGGGGGCTTTGGTCTGAGTCCGTGAGTAGCAAGCAGAAGAGAGCAAGCTTCGAGGTACTTTTCTTTTCTTGATTTCTGAATTTTTCTGGATTTCATCGAAATCTCTTTCTTTTTTAACTTGAATTTTATTGCGGGTTCTTTTTCTTCTTTTTTCTTCACTTGTTTTTGTTTTTTTTTGGAATTTTGGATTAAGGAGTTCGATGATTTCATTTGAAGATGTTATCGGATGACTTCGATTGGAATATCGTACTGTAGCTCGTTTTTATTTTTTCGTAATTCTGAATTTTGTTTTTAGGGTTTAAGGGAGTATAGTTAAAGGAAGTTATTTTCCGTAATTCGAAATCAAGAGTCAAGATTTGATATTTCTGTAATCTGATTATATATTTATATGAAGACATGCTAGTGGAATAACCAAAGTTTTTTCTTAAAAAAAATATTTTAAAACTCTATTTTCTTCTTACTTCTGTTCGTAGTATTTCTACTCTGCCCTCGAAGAAATAGTGATGGTTGTTGAATTCCATAGGGTACACTAGTTTATCTTTTTCTTAATTTTTCGCTCACTTTTTGATAATATTATTCCCTTGCATGTTCAAAAGGATGGGAAGGTTCTTGTTTGTCTCATCTGGGTTTGTCTTATTTCTATCATTGTTGCATCTAATAATTTCTTATTAAGTTTCTGCTTAAGATTCTTCTTTAGTTTTATACATGTATTTAATTTCTACTTCAAATTTTTAACATATTTGACATCATAATCTATCCTTTTATAGATTTTATTGACTGTGGTTTCTTTGCATCCTTAGATGGGATTCTTTCACTTCTGGATTGATTCTTTGATCTTTCTCCTTATTCCTTGACAAAGGACTTATGTTTGACCATTTTGTGTTTGTCTTTTAGGATTTTAAGTTATTGATATCAATTTTGACATCTGATAATTTTGGCAGTCTTCTATGTGCTTATATCTCATTAGGATAAGTGATTCTTAGAGGGGCTGCATCTTTTTACTTGAGATTGTGGTGGGGTTTTAAGAAGTTTCTTCACCTCCTGTCAGACCTGTTTCATTATTTTTTAAGGGTTCTTAGCTTATATGCTTCTTTTTCATTTTTTTTTGGGTTTCGTATGTTTTTTATACTCTTATTTTGTGATGTTTCTTGATCAGGGGTTCTGCTACCCTGCTGATTGAAGCTTTTGAGGAAAGAAAAGTGTTTAACTTGCCTTTTGGAAGATACCTTCTGTGACCCACATGAGCATAAATCTGCAAGTTTTCAGAAATGAGGAAGTTCTTTTCTTTTAGAGCTTCAGCATCCAGCAGTGCAAACAGCAACCCAACACCTACGGTTCCTCCATCTTCCAGCAAGGAGAACATCTATTGGGAGACACCACGGCAGAATGATGGAAAAATTCCAGTGGGTGAAAAGATTCGGGATGGCTCTCAAATGCTCAAGGATTCGGCTTTTAAACCAGTGAATCGATACCCAGAATGTGAGGTTATGCCTTGTTCGCATCATAGAAGAGACCCTTCATTTTGCTCTGCAATTCATAGTAGTACAGGAGAAGGAAATATGTATTGCTTAAGCAATTTAAGCAGATCGCCATCTGCTTATGGCAGTTCACCCTATCATGTCACTGAATGCCATGCCCAGTAAGTGTTTATATACATGAATTACTGAAATTTATGTTTGTGGTTCCTAGGGGTTTCTCTTGCTTCCGTTTCTTCGATTTTCTTGTGTTGAACTGTGATTGTAGCCGATTCTCGATAACTAGACTTGGGTGTTTTTGCTTGTTTCAGTTGAAGTCAACTTTTAGAATTCTATTTGTATTTATGAGTGAAACATCACTTGCATCTTGTAGGCACTCTTAGATTTCTAGTTTTAATTAATTAAATAGGTAATCTGGTTATTTCTTTTTTGGATAAGAATTCCTATATATAGATCAATTCGCATATGACACACTTTTATGTGTTTATTTTTATATTGCATCATTTGTTGAATTGGATATGTCCTGCATAATTACATTATGGAGCTTTACATGCTCTCTCTCTCTCTCTCTCTCTCTCTCAAGAATTGACAAGGGACCACTTATACATTTAAATCACTATGATGATGGTTTTATGATAGAAGTGCTTTTAAGGCATTTCCATCCATTTACTCCACCTACGTTTGTTTGGAGAGAAATGGACTGATTCATAATTTCTGATTGTCAAGTAGCTTGATAGCATGATCTATAATTTTATTGGGCCAACTCACCAAGCATGCAGTATGGTGATGCCAATGCATCTGCCCTTGTGGGCATGCTTGGAGTGGCATAACCTCACATTAATCTTAATTTACATTGGTTTGCTGCTTAATTGTTGCATGGTACTCCAGTTGTTTTGATAATCAAAGATAGTAAATAACAAATAACTTGTTTTAATTGATATATACATATAGTCATATATGCTACATGGTTGCTCAAGTTGTAGTTATTTTTGTTTGCTACTCCTTTCTAATTTCTTCTGCAGTCCTCTTCTGCGAGAATAAAGAACAATTCCTTTCATTGTTGCTCTAAGTTTTTAGATGCATGTGCCTCCACAAAACTTCATAGCATGTTGGAATTGAAAAGAATTGACTTTCACTGCAGTTGCATGCTGTCACATCCTACTCAGAAATTTTCTTCCTTAATTTTTGCCTAAAATGTGGGGAAACAGTTTTCTTTCATATTTGACTTATTTTCACCTCCCACGTCATACTTCATTGGCTGGTTAAAAGTTAAGTATTATTTGAAATATGACGATTTATCCTATTGCTGAAAATGGCATTTGTATCACTTTTAGTTTTTTGATCGCCTTCATACTTTCTCTTAAGCAAGAATCAGATAAAATCGAAATGCATAAAATTCAATTGGCAATATATATTGCATGATAATGATGACCCAACAATATGGGGCAGCGTGGTTGCATTTTGGATTTCTGAAAAGAAATGATGATAACTTATTTTGTGTGTTTAATGTAAAATAGAAGATGTGTGGAGCAGGAGTTCTGATTTTTGCAGAAGTCATTTTCCATATTTATTAACTTTATTATGCTTTTTATATAAAACAGGTTTTATGAAAAGTGATAGAGCAATTTCTAAAATCAACTTCTCTAATGTGTGGCAGAAGTGGGTGGAGAGGCATTAGTTTGTTTTTATAAGACTTGGGAAGCAAACAGCTTAGAAATTTAAGATTATGTTCCTTGGTTAAAAAGATTTATGATATTTCAGATTTGTTGTCTGGACCGACATCATTCTTATAAAAATATTATGATGGGGAAACTCAAATAAGCTTTACTCTAAAATTGCTTAAAATATGTGAGATAAGTCATTGATAATGTCATGTTTCTGACCCTGTTTGCAGTTTCTTGGATATGGGTTTCTCAGAATTGATAACAAAATTTCTGAAAAAAGTGCGTGAATGACGTAATATCACTTTTTGCCATCTTTATTGATTCATACAACATCTCAGAAAAGAATAGCATAAAGTGGTGGCAGTGTCCAGGATTTTTTTCTTGGAACGACGCACCTAAATGCCATTCCTCACCCTATGTTTCTAGGGAAATTTATTATTACACTCCCCTTTCTGTGATAGCATAATTTCCCCATTCTATATAAGAGTTAGAATTATATGTTAGCCACAACATCTCGCATATGCAATATATTTGGTGATGCTAGACCTGGGAATGAGTAGCATGTTGAAGTTTAAGCTGTTTGTTATGCATGCCTTGATAGGTGATAAGCTTATAGCTTCCAGCAATTTCAAATTACAGAAATTCTCACTACAAAAAATCCGAGATAGAGAAAGATTACAGTTAAGCATTCATTAGCAGTTCCCTTTTGTGTCTGTATATGTTCATTTGCATTTTTCACTAGCGATGTTTCCTGTTGGTGCTCACTGCGGCCCTAATTGATCATATGTCAGTGATATTTTTCGGTTAAATAGATCAGGCTTTTGACTGATAGAAGATTTTTGCTATGTATATTAAGATATTGCTTCTTTCTTGACAGCATTACCATTCTTGGTATCACTGCTTTCTCTTTCCCCCCTCCCTCCTGTTTTCCTTCCCCCATCTGACTCTGTTTGGTGGTAACCATTCAGTCATACATACATACATACAATTAGTCCATCCATCCATCCATCTATTTGCATGTATATATGTATAAACTGTATTTACGTACATATGTACATACATATGAATGTATAAATTGTCTCCCTTTTGGACACGCACATATGGTTGTGCACTTGGACACGGAAATGTGCATGTGTCTTTAGACATGGTGCACACTTGCTTGTGATGGATTCAAAGATGGATTCAAACTTTGCCCTCCCAAATTGGAGAGGTTTCTTAGTTCTAGAACCAACCATCTGGATGTGCTCCTTATTTGGTGTCTTTTTGGATAAATTTCTGATCTTGTTTTGAACTGTTTGTCTGACTGTATGATATTTTTCCTTTTACTTCAGCTTGGATCCCCAGACTCCGGAAGGGTGTACACAACCTAAAGGTGGTGGTCGGTCTGCGGTTCATCATTTGCATGGTGTTGAAAAATTAGATTCTCCTTGTTCATCCAGACATTGGCAATGTTCATCAGGAAATTCACCTTTCAACTCTCCAATTCCACTGAGATGCAGGACTGCTCGCCTAACTCAGGTTTTAGATAGAAACGGAATTCTAGACCGCTACGTTGATGGGGAGATTCAGGATATCAAATCCCAGAAAGATTCTCAGAAATATGTTCTCGATACTGAAAATGATTGTAGTATGTCAGAGAATAGAGTATTTCCCAGCTCAGGAAGGCCACCACAGGTTCAGTCTACAGCACCATCTTCACCATCATATTGCAAAGATCACCTTAGAACCCACTTATTTCGGGAGGTAAAAGATGTCCATCGACACCTTTCTGCACGAGATTGGACAAGAGATGATCTCAGGCCAGCATCCCCAAAGAGGCACATGAAAAAGACTCAAGAGAATTCATTGCTTGCATTGCATGAGAAATCTATGATGAAGTCTCAAGATTATGACTCTGAAACTATTACAACAATTGAAGATATTTATGAGGATTCATCAGAACCACTGCCCTCTTTGACTTTAAATGACATTGGCCAACATTGTTCTACTGATTGCACTCCACCTTTTGAGAATTTTAACAACTGTTGTAGTAAGGAGTGGTTGGGTTTTCAAAGTCAAAATTCTTTTCCCAAAAATGGTTCAATGGACACTAAAAATGATAAAGGCACAAGTTCTGTGCTATTGGAATGGGATATAGATGAAGAGTTACTTAAAAAGGTGAAGGAGGTAGAACAAATGATCATGCTTCTATCAGAGGAAGATTTTGAGCTGGAAGAACTTCAGAACCGCAGTTTGAATGTGCCATCATTGCTTCAGACTATTAGGAATATTACTGAAGAGAGGAAAAACTTGGCAGTTGAGCTCTTATCACAAATAAAGTTCCGGCTTGTAGAGAGATCATCTACAAAAGAGGGATTGAAACATGCTAAGTTAGAACTAGACATTCGAACTAGGAGGTTGGAAAAGGAGAAGAATGAACTGCAATCAAGTTTAGAGAAAGAATTGGACCGAAGGTCCGGCGACTGGTCCACGAAGCTTGAAAAGTTTCAATCTGAAGAACAGAGGCTTCGGGAACGGGTAAGGGAACTGGCAGAGCAAAATGTGTCTCTTCAGAGGGAAATATCTTCACTTAAAGGTTCTGAAGTGGATACTAGAAATAGGATTATGAATTCTGAAATGCAAGTAAATGATCTGACAGCTAGTTTGGAGCAAGTGAAGACAGAGAATCACAAGCTCCATCAAGGCTCATCTAAATTGCAGGAACAATTAAATGGCGCAGAAGAGGATCGAGATTTTATCAGAAGAAGCTACAAGGAGAAAGAGAGGGAGAACAAGGAACTGCAGAAAGTGGTTGTACGGTTGCAAAGGGTCTGCAATGAACAAGATAAGACAATTAATGGTTTGAGACAGAGCTATAATGATGAGACTGGAAAGCAATCTGTAGAGAGAGATGATCGTGTAAGTAGGTTGCAGATGGAGCAATTACGTCTGACAGGTGTGGAACAGAACCTGAGGAAGGAGGTAGAGTCTCTCAGGCATGAGCTGGAATCCCTTAGGCATGAAAACATGGGCCTCTTGAGTCGCCTGCAAGCTACTGGAAATGGCTATGGGTTCTCAGCAATTAAGCTTGACCAGGAGCTTTGTGCCCAGGTAGATTTCTTGCAGAATAAGGGCTTTTCCTTGCTCCATGATTTTGATCACTTTAGTGGTGAGCTATTGGGCTTTATAAATCGTAAGAAGTATGAACATGGCCAAGAAGCTAATGATGATCAATATTCATTTGCTGACTGCACTGTGAAATATCAGAGTTTAAGGAGGGGGCATGAAAACTTTAGAAGAAGTTTGCAAACAATAGCAGCAATATTAGTCGAGAAGTCCAGTTCACAAGCATTGGATTGTCAGCCAGAGACTACAGAAGGTGACGGGTCAAAACATTCAAAGGTATAATCTACTTTTAACTTTCTTTGATTTTTATAGACAAAATTAGAATTTTAATATTTTAAATCCAACCCCACTTCTAACATCATCTCAAGAACTCTATAAGTGGATATATCTGTAATCTGGATAGTTGATATTTGAAATGCCTGAGTCAGGTGCAATCTTGCATATTAGTCTAGGGGAGAATCTCTGATTACTGCATTGAGTACTAGACAGTTTATTCCATTTACATGTGGCGGCAAATGTGTGGACATGCAATCCATTGTCTTCTTTCTTCATGCCATCACTGCCAACCTCTCATTCATGAGCAGGGAGCAGCGGTTATGACATGAGAAAGTAGACAGATGGATGGCACATGCCCACTTATGCCTCCAGGAAAAAAAATGAAATTTTTGGTGCTGGAGATGGAATATGATATCTACAGTAATAGTAACAAAAGTCCTACAAATTATGGAATACATAATAGTGTTCAGCTTCATGATAATAAGTCTTTGGAAAGATCCTTCTCCCCTGATGGTATCTATAGGTTTTTTTCTCTTGAAATTCCTTTTTGCCTGATGTTTTCCTTCTACTGATCTAGGATGAATTAGAACTTGAATTGAAGGCAGAGACTATGGTAACGAGAGTACTGCGAGAGAAACTATGCTATAAAGAACTGGAACTTGATCAACTACAGGCAGAGATGGCTTCTTCAATAAGGGTTCATGATGTCTTGCAAACTGAGATTCAGAGGCTGCAGGATGAACTATCCTGTCTCACCCACAAGATGAAGGATATGGAGCTTCAGGTGTGGCATTGTCTGCTAAATATATCTTCCATTAGTATTATCTTGTTAACAAAATGGATATGTTCCATACATGTGCAATATAATGACCATCTGGCGCTGACAATTTCCTATACATATTAAGAATTAAATGTACAAGTAAGGGATGTCTCTACATATTAATGGCATCGCACAATGCTATACAGCTTGAATTGTTTCTAAATTGATATTTCTATTCTTCTGTGTTTGTGATATCTTTGATGAATATCTGCCTTCATATTTTATGCAAATGTCCATGTTTAGATATGTATATAGGTGTGTCTAATTCTGCTGCTTGCGATCTAGGTCAAGCATGCAGCCTGGAAGATAAAAGAGAAAACATTAGATAAAGATTATTAGATCATTTTCTACATTTTTACTTTTGGCCAGAGGGTGGGGGGGGGGGGATGGGTTGCAGCATCCTGATTTACAAGTTGAATACTTAATCTATAGCTGGCATAATGATAAAGCCTATGGATGTATGTTTATGTTTTGTACGGAACTATACATAAATGGATGCATATTTTTTCTTTTTGATTTCTTTTTTGAACCTTTTTTTCTTTTTGTAAATATACGTCTTTTGCTTTCTTAAGGCTTCTTTTTTACAGACCAAGAAAAAGGTTTCTCATCTTGTCTTTTTTAGTGTCTTGATGTAAAAAGTTACATGGTACAGTTGTTCCAGCAAAGCATTATGGATTGTATTAATAGACACTAGCCACCATGACATACATCCAGATCCCTCCCAGTTGGCTTCTGAACTTCTAATTCAGATTCACTATGTCATTCCCCTGTTGCAGATGCTTCCTACTTGCTTTACAGACCAATAGATAGAGTGTCAATTTATTGGTCTTAATGACAAAAATCTACATGGTTCACTGCTAGCAGTAAAATTTATTTAAATATACAGGACACCAGTTACCATGATCTGCACATGGTTTTTATTCTTTCCATTTATTTAATACAGAATTGAGAAAGGCTACAGTGGTATGTGTTAGCCACTAACTACCCATTTAAATTATGGTCTTTTCCTACTGTTATTTGTTCTATATCCAATAATGGTGACAGTGATAATAATAAACAGATGCTGAAGAAAAATGAAAGCATCAACCAGCTCCAGCATGACCTTCAAGAGTGCACGAAGGAACTGACTGCAACACGCAATATACTTATGAAAATTTCTGAGGAGAGGGACCATATGTGGGAGGAAGTGAAGCGTTCAAGAGAGGAAGTTATGCTTCTGAATCACGAGGTTCTTTTTCTTAAAAAGAAAATTGAAGAACTTGACGAAGAGGTTCTCACCAAAGAGGGGCAGATTGCTATCCTGAAAGACAGCCTTGGCGACAAGCCATTTGACATCCTCGGTAGTCCTAGATCAGTGAAAGAATTTTCACTGGAATGAGTAAAAATGAGATGAAGACTGATGAATGTAAGTCTGTTAACCGTTCCATGCTAGTTTTCTTTGCCTTTTCTTTTAACATGTTTTTCTTGTTTCTTTATTGGGTAACGTGAGAGTGCCAGTTTCTGCTAAAGTTTTTTTAAATATAAACTACATGTCTTTTTCAGTATTTTTTGGAAGTGTTCTTGCTTATATTTAAAAGAATTAACTGTTTGAGGAGAGTTTTTTACTCTGCTCTCAATTCAAAATATTTTTTAACCTTGCTATGAACCATATATCTCCTTGGAGTATATGTTCTATTTTATTTGAACAAGGCAGTTATATAAACAAAACTCTTGGAAATGTAGAGGACGTTTAGATGCATGTAACAGGCTAGGCCAATTATATAAGCATTCTAAGAAGTAAGAAGTTGATCATGAGCCTCAAATGGTTGTTAGTTGTTATGTTTTTTAGTAATGGTGTTGGTTATTGCTTAGAAACTTTTGAAATGGTTCCAAGGATTTGTTGATTACTTGAAAGTTTGAATTCACTCCAATGCAAAAGGAATGCTTATCCCCTGAAATTGTGGACCTATATTCTAAAAGACTAATTAAACAAAAAAAATTTATTTGGAGCTAATAATTAAACAAAAAAATGAGAAAATGTATTGTGCATAGATGTTCTGTCTATTATTTTTGTCCCTGTTCCTTGGAGACTAGTGACAATTTTATAAATTAACAATAAGCCCCTCAAGTTGCGTGAGTCAGACTGTTAAACAATAAAAATTTTCTAAGAAAAGAAGATGAATGTGATGGGAATAAGAATATTGAGATGAATATGTGGTAAAACTATGGAGGATAGAGTTAGGTCACATTAAAATAAGATGATGAAAGCATGTTCTTCGAAAATCAGAGGAGGTCCTAATAAGTAGAGGCACTTGAATATGTGGAAAAGGACCTAGGGAGTAGCCAGAAGGGCTAGAGCAGTTGTGAGAAAGGGTATGGAAAAGCTTGTAGTGATACTGAAGATAAACATTAAGACATGTTACTAGAAGAAAAGCTAACCTCAAAATTATGGTTTTGTTTATAGATTTAAACACACCGACTTTGTTGTTATGAGTGTCTGGATGGAATGCTCGATAGAAAATTGTAGATTTGTACCTACTTATATCCTTTGCCTAACAGTGGCTTTGTGTGTTGATGAACAGTGCATTTTACTCCCAATATATGCTTCTCAAGCTGACCATTGACGTCTATAAAACTTGTGTGACTGACCCTAGCATAGATACCAAAAATTGGTAGAGGTACATTTGAGACCCATTTTCCAACTAAAAAAGGAAAAGGTCTTAGCAGATCTATCATACAAGGGTTGAAAACGGGACGGACATAATCCAACCACATCCATTTCCATATCCGGTTCGATTTGAATTCGGATAGGAGTTCCAGCATCGAATGGATCCGGATCCGAATTCGAATATCTACTTATCAATCTTGTCTGATCCGGATTCGAAATCTTAGTCTAAAATCTGTAGCATATCCATTGAAAAGAATTCTTCAAACTCATATGGCAAGTGCTTAACCGCCAAGCTACAACATCCTTTTTACTTCTATATTAATAGTTTATTTTTCTTATCATATGAATTCAGGTAATTAAATAACAATTTGAAGTATATTTTCATATTTTATATTTGATCATTATTTTTATAAAATCATATTCTTTATCTTTGATAAAAAAAACTGAAAATCGAATATACTTTGTTTTATTTTCTAGAATATAACCTATTCATGAGAAAAGTCCAAAAGATTTGGATTTCTCTTTCAATAACCATCATCATAAGAGCTGCACATATGAATTCAAATTGATCAACAAATTGGTTAATATTTCAATATTAATTCAAATTATTTATTCAGTATGAAATAATTTGAAGTATTTATTCAATATAAACATATTTATTATTTAGTTAAATCAATTCAATTATAAACATATATTTATAGCCCTACCTTGCCATCCCTTATTGGTTAGACAATCATCCAGACGGTCTCACTTGAACAAGTGAAGGCATTATCTCCATACAAAAAGACGCCCTAGATCTTGGGATTCTTCTTCTCTAGCAAATTATTTACCTTTTCTTCCAGAAACAATAGAAACAAGGGTTGTGGTACCAAATAGAAGTTTTGCTTGGAAGAGGCACAGGAGGAAGTCTTCTTTCTATAATAATAATAATAAAATTATAAATAGAATAAAAATTATGATAAAAAATATTAAAAATTATATTAGTTATTATATAATATACTGTACATAATATTATAATTATAATAAAGTATAATAATAGCATATTAAATTAATTCTGAAAATTAGATTAGAATAAAAATTTATTATATGTAAAATATCAATTTATTCAACACTTCATTGTTAAAAAAATTAAAATTAATAACTTTTATGTGTTTCTACATTTATATGATTTTCTTACAAGATATATAAAAAGTAGATAATTCATGTTTATTTTATTGATGATATAATTAAAGAATAATGATGGAATTTGATGTAAAAAATTATTAATATTTTTATATAATTTTTTATTTGCAATATTCTAATACAAACTCGATCGAACTAGTGACCTGAACGATCGGTATCGGCACAGGTTTAATAACTATATCTTAGATCTTTAGTTACTTATATGTTGATTGCGATCTGCATGGTAAATTCTATTTCCGTCCTAATGGTTATATAACTAATATTAATTTTCATCACTAAATGCCACTAAAATTTGGTTTATATCTGAATAATAGCCGACTTATATTAATATTTTGATAAAAATGGATATAACTAATATTTGACTTGTATCCATATCCGTTCAGAACAAATATGGATATGCTTAATATTCGATTCGTATCCATATCCGTTGAGAGCAAATATGGATACTAATTTTGGTATTCGTTTAATATCCATATTTGTATTTCTTATGGATATAAATATGGTTATACCAGCAGCCGATTTATATCCGATCCATATTCAGCCTACATATGCTGGTACATGACTCAATTTACACTGCATTTGCTCCAATATATGCTTCTTAAGATGACCACACACATCTACGGAACTTATGCGACCAACCAGCATGAATACCAAAAAATTGGTAGTGATACTTAAGACCCAGTTACCAACCAGAAGAGGTTTTAGCAGTAACCAGCAGCGTGCAGATCTGTCATACACTGATACCTCTGTCATATACTGATACACTACTCTTGACTTCTGCGGTAATCACTATGTGACAAATACCAGATTGGCTCATTTACCTGAAATTGCAAATCTTGCATTTAATCATCTGTTAGCAATTTAGCACATCAGAGCAACGTGGATGTTTGAAATCAACTGATTCTAATGTGAGCATAACTCAAGCTTTATTTTTTTACAGGTTCCATTTGCTGGGATTGTTGTTCTAGGCTTCTTGCTGCTTAAATCAAATATCAGAAGAAATCTCTCAGAGTTTGACTGTCATGCTGGATGAACAAACATTGTTGCTAGAAAACAAATAGTACTTTTTTTGTATATATATTTTTTTAGGTATGCTTTTCCATTTTTTTCATTGATTGAACTCATATAGAGTAAGTTTATTGGTGAACAGATTTTTTTTTTTCCCCTCTAGTTTCTTTTATAGGTATCCAAAGGTTTAAGGGGGGACATTATTGATACAGGAAAGCAGGTGTTATTTGATATTTTCTGTACATATATGAGGTTGCAATCAAACTTTATGCAATAAAACTTGTCTCACTGAATTAGCTGGTAAGTGCAATGTAGATGAAATATTTAAATGTGAATTATCATGCGTGCGCTGAGGAAATTACCGGTGTTCTAACTTGAAATTTTTCGATTATATAGAACTACTAAAACAAGTTCAATGAGTTTATCCATTGCCTGCAAGGATGCAAATGGTTCGACAATTTTAACAATTTTTATATTATTTTTTCTAATTGATAAACCTATTTCTTATGTTGTTTCCTTGCAATTGAATTCATTCAACAATTTTAACAGTGAGATTAACCCGCCAGGGGACCCCACCCCAACCCACTCTCCTCTTTTTTGTATACCAGATCACTTATACTGCAAATTTTGAAGCCAAGTTCTGTTGGCATTGGTTAAATGGAATGCCACAGAAAGTTTTGTTGCGAATTAGAAGAACCTATTATGGCAGATACGTTACTCTTTTTTTGTTCATGTCACAGTTGGTATGTAGTTAACCTTCATATGTTATGTACTTCAAAGCAATTATGGATTATACTTTTGACAATTGCCAATAAAATGTGATGTGACCAATGCGAACAAGAATATAGATGTCTGTGGAAAATGCTCGGTTCATAAAACAGTCCTGATTTCCACACCTAACCTCTGCTTATAATTATTTTCTTGTATGAGTATAGAACTAGAAGATTAAATTGAAGGAACCCTGGATTGCATGGTTTTGGATTTGGTTGCTTTCATAAACTTATTAGACAAAAATCCATTTGTTTTTCGGGTATCTCCCCTAGACTCGAGAAATACAGAGATCTTCATGTGGCGGTACTCCTTTTAATTCCCCTTCTGTCATGTATTCTGAAAGCAGATAAAGAAAAAAAAAAAACAAAAGCACCCTCGTAATAATAAAAATAAGCAGAGATAACCTCACTACTGAAGCAATGATAGAAAGGAACATACTAGTTCGCTCAAAAAAAGAAATGGAGATACGTAGTAGAAGGAAAGCTACCATCTTGAGGAAGCATCGTAATTGTCCCTTGAGATGGATGCTGGTGTTAGGCATCTGAGTAATATTAAGAAGCCTACAAATTGCTGAAATCCATGATTTATATGCTAGAAATTTGACACAGAGGCAAATGACCTAATTGCTGAAATCCATTTTGCATGTGGAAGTCTATTGACTGGTTTCTTTCCACCAAACTCATGGCATTTTCGTTACAAATCTATGGGCCAAAGGAATCCAGAACACGTAACTTCTATGTCTTACCTGATTTGTTTCTGATATGTGCCCTGGAAAGCTTGCTCACCCAGCTAACCTAAGCTAAGTCAACCCATCTAAATCTTGACCTGCTTGCAAGTAAAATATCAGATGCTATTGTTTGATTACTAGTACCTCTTGACATCACTGGCATGGTCACATAGACTCGTACAAACTATGGTGAAAGTCTGATAACACCAAACCGATGCCATGTTACTATCCCAACCCAGGCGTTTAAATGGATGGTTCTAAGAGTATATAAGCACCACAAGAATGCTTAACTTATCCGATCTGGAACTATTATTCGTCAACAGTTATTAACACTATCTATAGGTAGGAGATTACATTGAATTCCAAAAAGATAAGATGAGGTTTGTTTGTTGTGGGAGTTAGTGGTCCTTTCAAGAGTGATATGTCCGTACAAAGTTGTGACTTGTAAGGTATAATACATACCACAAGGTGCATCATGCCTTTCTACCACGTGATGGGGTATGGACTGAAATCGCATGCTTCATGAGGAATTCTTTTTTCGAAACAAGAAATTTCTCTGCCTTCAATGCTGATACATCTGGTGCTGAACTTGCACATGACACAAAGCAGGCCATGATATAAATCAACATAAGCAGCTCAAAATCGAAGGATAAAAATGATTTTATTAACCAGTGGGTTTGTGTAATCCTCTTGTAACATGGTATCTCCTGCCTCAGTAATACTTTTTGTTTCTTTATTTTATTTTACTTTATTTTTGGTAGAATACTTCTTGTTTCTTTATTCAGTCAGCTGAAGTGTCATTTTTTCCCTTTATCTATTGCCTTTACTGCAAATTTGTCTTCTTAAGGTGTAATAATGGGGTCAGAGATCATATATAAATGGACATCGCTTAACCATCCCAAGTCCCAACCAACCATGAAAGCCATCTTCAGAGCTCTTTCTTTCCTCTCTGTTTTGATTCTACTGCATTTTTATGCAAGCTTTCCATCACCCCCCTCCTTGGAGAGAGAATCTCTAGAAGAGAAGGTCCAAATAAGAAGGCTGTTGGAGCCTGTGGCTACCAACTCTGGAAATCTGAGAGGCTTCCGTGCAGCAGCAGACAAGCAAACTGAGACAGAGGTCGGCGCAAGCTTGAGGAGGCTGCCACCAACTAGCAAGTCAAATCCAACACAGAATTAGGTGAAGAGATCTTAACAGGAAAGAGAAAATATTCTCTGCCAATATTTTGGTAGATAGCTTTAATCTTTCTTTGCATTTTCTGACTTTGTAGGAGAGTTCGCTCCTTGATCTTCTGTTATAGCTCTGATAACTTAATGAGTTTCTTTGTAGCCCATGGTATGTAGATGACAAGGAAGGTAAGTTTGTAATGTCCATACAAGAAATCAAAGTTAATATTTCTCCTATCAGATAGCAAAATCATCAGCACTCTACTATAAAGTTACTAGGAAGATTAATGGAAACTTAGCCTTCTGATTCAGAGAATGCATTCACTACCTGCTAATTATTCTTGAGACAAAAATTATCCAATTTCCTTTTGATCACCAGTTTATTGGAAACCTTGGTTAATAAAAATTAAAGCCAGATTTTTTTGTTGTTCTTTCACATATTCTTTTTCTATGTTTCTCGAGAATGTATTAGTAGATAGATTAGCTAATGACTTGCAAGGAGAGTGGGAGGTGATTAGTTTCATGCATATCCCCACCAAGAAGCTCTGAGACAGTGGTCGAAAGGCAGGTGGATATACAGGGAAGAAGTACAAGGAAACGATAAATCCAGCCTTTAAAGGTTAAAAGGCATATCTTCCAACATGTAAGGTCGTGGCAACATGTCCAACCTCCTTTTTCCTTCCGTACAAGTAATGCACATGAGATTTGTCCTTCTTCCTGGAAAATTTAAGGTGGTTCACACCCTGTGCCCATGAGCTTCCCAATCAGTAGCCATTCCATGGTGCGAGGAGAGACTGAAATATTCCAATTTATCAGCCAATAGGCTATCAAAATATCTACCAATTTTTTCTAATCAGTTTTTACTATATAAAATAAATATTTAAATCAGTTTCTTAATATATTATTTAATTTCTAACTCATTTTATTTATCAAAATTTTGATATTGAAATTCTCCAAACATCGGCCAAGGATATTTTGAGATCACATGGTTTCTAAACATTGTTGAAACGCGCTTCCCAGCTAATGCGCAGATGGTGCAACCTCATTTACTGAAGTTTTGTTTTTCACCATGATCATCATCAAAAAAAAAAAAAGTTACTAAAGTTTTTCTCACTCATCTTTTAAAATTTTTTGCCATCTATTTTATCCAAATTTAACACCAAAATTGCATTGAACCACGGAATCAAAAT
The DNA here is from genome assembly GCF_009389715.1 of Phoenix dactylifera. Taxonomy (NCBI): domain Eukaryota; kingdom Viridiplantae; phylum Streptophyta; class Magnoliopsida; order Arecales; family Arecaceae; genus Phoenix; species Phoenix dactylifera. Next base: position 17,272,485 of record NC_052394.1, on the reverse strand, counting down.
CTAAGCGCACAACACGGGTCCTACGCAATTAAACTAGGGGAAATTTTAATTTATCTATGTAAACCAAACCAAACAAACTCCATCACCGTCTTATCCTCCTATTTTGTGGATATATGAATCAGCAACAACACTGCACTTTAATCCTTTTCGTTCCAGCATTTGATGCTCTGATCCATTTCTTTAATTTTTAGGTGGTAGATCTTTTACTGATCGATTAATTGCCTTAACATCAGGCCTCTGAGCGAGGCAAAGCATGGTGTCCAAGCAATGGCAAATTAACCATAAGATATGACATTTAGGCCTAAGCATCCTTCTCACAAAAGCAACCATGCAACGGGACTGTCCGAGAACCTTTCAAAGCCACAATTATGTTAAGGGTTCACAAACCTTTGAGCAGATTTTCTTTGCACCTATATGATTGCCCATATCTATAAGATTCACCATCAAGGCTCGGTTTGCACTAATCCAAAAACAACATCGTAAGTGAGAAGTGAAAAGGCGAGGGTTGTTAAAGTTTACCTTTGCTCTCAGTGCCATCAACAGTTATTGGGTCATCCTCCGGTGAGAACAAAAACCATCTACGTTGGATATGTTGAGCTTACAGAGGATGAAGGCATGCATGCCCCCACAGATATTCTCAGGAGATCTCATATTTTATCTATGACCAACAGTTACAGATAAGAAATTCATGCTTCCGTCAACAGACATTTCCATTTCAGTGCTGATCCCTGCTTTGCCTTGACCATATCTACCTATTTCATGAAAATATGATATATTCCCAGAAAAAGGGGCTATTAATATACATATCAAGACAGAATGGGTCGTGCAAACGACCCATAGCAATTGTGGATACTTTCATTGTCGTTGGACTGGCGAAGTTGTCTGCACTTGCCCATAAAAACCAACTCCTGGGGACTGATAAAACCCTGTTGTACCTGATTGCAGCTGCTGTGGTTGCTGCTGCTGCAGCAGCGGTGGCAGCGGCGGTGGTGGCGGAGGTGGTGGAGCACCAGGTCTTGTCAAGCCCACGGATACGTGGGTCGGCAGAGGAGGCGGCGGGGGGAGAGAATTACCCACATACCCAAAAGGCACCACCCCGACCATCATTCCACTAGTCTGTACATACTGCTGCTGTACTGGTGGTGGTGGAAGTGGTGGCAGAGGTGGGGGAGGTGGTGGAAAGGGTTGAGCTGCCTGGTTAGCCTGGGATAATTGTTGCATAGTTGTGGCTGAGCCTTGGGGCAGTGAAAGAGGAACAGATGCCATTTGCTGCTGCAACTGCTGCTGGGCCTGTCCAAAATAAGAGGTACTACTCATATCAGAGACACTCATGGGTTTCTCGAGTCTAGGCCTTTTATCCACTGGGAAAATGGGTGCGCTGCTGGAGAAGGCACCAGTACTCAGACCGCTATTCTTGGAAGCGGCTTCTTCGGCAGCCAAAGATGACAGAATAGAGGTCAGCACTTGTGCTGAGGAAGATGAAGCGGTGAGCTTCGCTGCAACAGCAGCTGCGGCTTTCTTGTGTTCCTCTTCTGCACTGCTTAAGGTATTTGCAAAAGTTGTCACAGGTTGGGGTGGTTGAACTTGTGGGGCGATGGGTTTTGTGGGGGATGGACTGGGTTCTATTACAGGGGTTGTTTCTGGTGGAAGAGTCATGATAGGCTGGGTCATGTTGCGAGGGGTGGGGCTAGGGCTCAGACCGGTGCTGCTGGGGGCTGAACCAAGTCTCTGCCCCATGTTGCTGGCATGTTCAATCTCAGATTGTGCAACCTGTAAATGACACACATTCAGACCTGTGTGAATACAAGCAACAGTGGTTTCATAAAAACTAGCTCCAAGTATCAGCATGCAGATTGTGGACGATACTTAAAATTTAGTTCACTCCCCTTTGCTAGAGAAAGATGTGGAGCAAAAGCCATGACTAATCATAATATGGGATGAAAAAGGTCCTGCTACTTTAAAAAACTCATGGAGGCAGATCAACTCACCCATTCTAATGGTGTGAGAAAACACGGTCATACAAATCATCATGGTTTATTTGCTAAGATATAAAAATATATGTAGTTCAAAACTTTGACTTGAGAGGTGTGGTAGAACAAAAACGCTGCCAATATTAAAGCAGCCAGTATGACAGCATTCTAAGAACTGGCACAATGGTTGCCATCTCACAAAATGAAACATTTATATGACCCTTCGAAATCCCTATATATGATTGATTGAAGCTGCTCGTCAAGACTAACCCCAACAAAAGGCCTTCACCAAGATGCTCCTCTTGGTTTCCTGCGCATTCCTTTTTATGATGGTCAAAGCCTCTGCAGTACTAGAATAGTTCATCCTTTCCCCTTCCTGGACCATTCCATCATCAAGATCTCCGAAAACCGTTGGTCCCCACCAAAGAGAAGCACATACCATCCATGGGGCATGAGTGCAACTCTCAGTGAAAGCTAGTTTCAAGTCCCTCTTGTCCTTGGAACCATCTTCATCTCCTTCCCGTAGCAAGAGGTTAGCTTTTAGTGCTTTCAAAAAACCCAGCCTGCTAGTGACCCTCTGACATTCCATTACCATGCCTTATAACCCTTCCCGTGGTCAAAAGTTGGCACAGAAAGCTAGTACTCTAAAACTTGTGCCCCTTAACATGGCTGAACAAGGCCGCACATCAAGCAATTCTTCTTGTACCACATATATAAGAAGAATGCCTTTGCTTGAGGTAATTTGCACGTACACCAACCTTTGATTTTCTGATCCTTTGGAAGAAAGATCTAGTGAATTAATTATTTTTGTACATACAATTTACAATTTGAAGATGACTATCATTAATGACAACCATAGGGTGAATGCCAAGCAAAATACTTTCCTAGACCGGTTCACCTCATTGAAAGACTGTTCCCAGAGCTACGGCACCTTTGGCAAGAGACAAGTCCACTTAGCCAAAATGAATTTTGATGATTGATGATGATTCCACAGGGATTGTCCACATGTTTTCTAGATTGATCATTGTATGAAAGAATTATTTCAAGTGATGTCATGTCCAATGAGAGATCAGTTCGCATAGCCTACATGAATTTTTAAGAGCCAAGCTTACAAGGGAAGCAAGATAAACTGGCTCACTAAGGACCCTTGTTTAGTTCATTTGCGCAAGATGAAATAGCTCCTCAAGAAGAAATCACTACTTCCAAGGAGATTCTTGTTCCTAGGCAAGCAGTATTTTTATTGGCTACCAAAAGCCTCTTGCCAACACCGTATCTCAGAGCTATTTGGTGAATCATCAGGGAACTAAACTATTTCTACTGCTCTGACATTTGCAGAGGAGGAAATAATGATCGACTTTGAAAATTGAACCAACTTTAAAAAATAAACTTGCAGAAGGGAAAGGATTTCACAAAATCCTTCACCAGTTATATTTGCGGAGTCCAAGACCTTCTGCACTTACTGCCTATATGAAAGTTCTTTTGTAGGTTAAAATGAATTTTGCATCTGACAGGGTGATCAACATGTTCATATTGTCTGTTGAGACACCCCCACACACATACACCACAGAACTGGAGAATGCAATGATCATCCTTGTCAATAATTATGTCAAGTTTTCTTTGTGTTTTAAAAGCTTTGGAGACTCTATAGCATGATGCAATACATATGTAGGTCATGCGCTATCATCTTGACTTTTAATCTGCAACTAAGAGATGCAATATGGTGAGATGTGTACACCTTTGCCTGTGTGGAGAAGTTGTACTAGTGTGCAAGCCAATGGAGCACAAATAAAAAAGAATAGAAAAAGAAAATTTCAATGGGGTGAAAAGAGTTACATAGACAAAATTGAGTAAGAACAACAGCTTGAGCCTCAAAATGACCTATGGGAAGATACAATAGAAGATGAACAATAAGAAAGCAATTGCATAGAAACAGAGAGCAAGAAACCCAAGTGAGCTTATTGAAGAGAACGGAGCGCCATTAATATCAGATATCATGCAATTATGCCTGATGAAGGATAAGGGACATCTCTCACTTTCATCCATCTTATGATGTGACTTCCAACTAGGTCAATATGTATGACGGGATTCCTTAAAAACCAATATGAGCATGAATGGATCAGGAATATCAAACTACTATCGTATAGACTGAAGTAAAGATGAGGGCCATAAAATGAACGCCATGTTAAGATCGAAGGTACCATCTTGTCAAGCTGGTAAAATATTTGGCAGTTGTATCAAATACCTGGGATCAAATCCCACCTTCACCAGATTTGGGGGGTAGGGATATTTGGGGGAGGGCTACCCCCCGTTAAGATGGCTAAAGAACTAAAGAATTTGCAAAAAAAGAGACAAATGGCTTTTAAGGATAGAATGTTAAACGAGGGAATATACGATTTAAATAAAAAATCAGTACCCTATAGGACAAGATGGCTAACAGTATTAAGAAAAGTTTAACAAAGGAATTAGGAGAATCAAAGAGAAAAGAGTCATCTTAAAAGGAAACTTGGTAATGGAATGAGAAAGTTTAGTTGACAGATAAGGTTAAAAGAGAGTATTACAGAAGACATCTAAATATAAGAATAAAGAAGCTTATGAACACTATAAGATGGCTAGAAAGAAAGTATTGAAGGTAGTAGGAGAGGCTAGATTCAAAGCATATGAACTATAAAGAGTTATATCACAAGTTAGAAACTAAGGATAGAAAGAATCTATGGATTGCAAGATTAAGAGAAAAGGAGACTGCAAACTTGGCTCAGGTTAAAATGGTTAAGGAAGACAAGTTCAAAGAAAGATGGAGACGTTATTTTAATAAGCTATTCAATGAAAGTCACGTGACTAATTTTGGATTCCTTGCTAGTTCCATGGAAGATAGAAATATTAAGTATAACATAAAATTAGAGTACCTAAAGTAAAGGAGGGTATGAAAAATGAAACTACGAAAAGTGGTAGGAAATTCCTATTGAGGTTTAAAGTGTTTAGGTGACGTAGGAGAAACTTAGTTGACTAATTTGTTCAATAAGATTTTAAAGACCAAAGAAACCTGATGAATGAAGGAAGAGCAGCATAGTACCGCTTTACAAGAATAACAGTGATATTCAAAATTATTGTAACTATCGTGGTTTAAACTTTTGAACCACACTATGAAACTTTTGGAGAGGGTGATATGAGCACATATTGAGGTATGGCACAAAAATATCAGAAAAACGATTTGGTTTTACGGCAATTATTATGGCAGTTATTTTTCTTGTTCAGACTTTAATGGAAGAATACAGACAAAAGAGACGAGATCTTCATATAGTTTTTATTAATTTAGAAAAAGCATATGATTGAGTCCATAGAGAAGTCTCATGGAGGGCATTAGATAAGAAAGGAGTCTCCGTTAGTTATATTAATGTAATTAAGGACATCTATAATGAAGCAGCGACCAGCAAGAACTATTAGTACTGCTGGTAAGTTTCCAATTACAATAAGTTTACACCAAGGATCTGCTCTAAGTCCTTACCTTTTTGCACTAGTTATAGAGGAGCTTACTAAGCATGTTCAGGATGATATTCCTTAGTGCATACTACTCATTAACGATACAGTAGTGGATGAAACTAAGATTGGAGCTAATCATAAGTTGGAATGATGGAGGAGTGCATTAGAATCTAAAGATTCAAGTAGGACCAAAACAAAATGCATGAAATGTACTTTCAGTAAAATTAGAAATGGACATGAAAATGGAGTGAAAATTGAGGATTATAGAGTTCCTAAAATTTCATTTTAGTATTTAGGATCGATTATTCATAAAAGAAAGAAAGATTGAGGAGGATATTATTCATAGGATTAAACTAAAATGGTTAAAATGGAGAAATGCAACTGGGATATTATGCGATCACAAAATACCTACAAAATTAAAGAGAATTTTACAGGATAGCCATACAACTAGCTATGCTTTATGGTACAAAATGTTAGACAAAAAAAACATGTGCATAAGATGAGTATAGCTGAAATAAGAAAGTTGAGATAGATGTGTGGTAATTTAAGAAAAGATAGATAAGAAATGTCATTCGTAGAAGTTCAAGATAGAAGTAATTAAGAACAAACCGATAGAAGGACGACTAAGGCCATGTTTGGCAAAGCTTTTGGTGGGCTACAAAGAACTTTCTAGCCCTCCAAAAGCACTTTTGGATGATAGAGTAGTGTTTGGTAAAAAATCGAAAAGTTGTTTTGGCTTTGCTAGAAAGTTGAAAACATCTATTTGGAAAAAAACTCTATTTTGGAGCTTCTCTCCAAAAGTGCTTTTTGGCCAATGTCAGAAAGTTGTTTTGGTTTTAATAAAATTTTTCTAATAACCAAAATACCCACCAACAAATCTCATGATTACATCTTATATTATATCATATCATAATATACTATTATATTATAAATATAATATAATATAATAATCAATTAATAAAATATTGTATTATATTATATTTTATATTACATTATAATAGTATAATATATTATATTATTGTAGTAATACATTGTTATAATATAATATATTCTTATATTATATTATAAGCATAATATAACATATCATTGCAATCATAATATATATTATAATAATAATAGTTAATTTTTGATAATATAATATATTATTATTATAATATTATAGTATACTATTAATAATATAACAAGATAGTATATTATATTATATTACAATAATACAATTCAATATAATAATATTTAATAATAATATAGTATTATTATACTACAATATATTATATTATATTATAATCTATTATTAGATTAGATTCTAATCCATTATATTGTTATATTATATTACAGTATTATTATATAATATTATACTATATATTATGTCATAATTATAATAATATTATATTACATTGTAGTAATATTGTACTATTAATAATACATTATTATATCATATTATACCATATCATATTATGTTTTATTAGTATTCAATATTATATTATACTATATTATAATAATATTATACATAACAATAATATTTTAACATATAATAAAATATTATATTATATTATACTCTACTATGCAATATGCAATATCCTTTATTGTCATTTTATCATATAAAAAGCACTTTCTTATTTTGGTTATCAAATATATATTAAAGTTTCACAACACTTTGAAAATATAGTTACCAAAAAACTCTAAAAAACTCTACTGCCAACAGCAATCCGAAACAGGGCATAAGATGGTTTGGACATGTAATGTAGACCGAGGGATGCATCAGTATAAAAGAGTGATTTTACATGTAGAAAAAACGAGGGGTAAAGGCAGACCGAAAAACAAATGGAATGAAGTAATAAGCAAAAACTTAATATTGCTACATCTTTCTGAAAATGTGACCCTAAACAAAATGGAATGGAGGAAAAGGATGCATCAAGCCGACTCTAACTAGTTTGGGATTAAGGCTTAGTTGAGTTGTTTGTAGAATTCAACTTTTGAAAGATATAAGTATTATCATACCTAAAAATCCATGAGAATTTGCACGTAAGTTCTTTTGTAATTTTGTATTATTTTCTGTCTGCATTTAAGATTCTACTCAACTTCATAATTTTGTGGGTTTTCATAATTTTGCTTTAATTTCTATCTGCATTTAAGATTCTCTTAACAGAGGGGTTCAATCAAGGTTTGCCACACCATACCGAACCGGATGATATGGGACGTACTGTATTGTACCGATTCGGTACTAGTACACAGTAGGAGGGTGTATCGACACTTGGTATGCCGAACTGACCCCGTATCATATCGTACTGACATAGTGATAGTCTAGCACCGGTACTGAGATGGTGTACCTTGGATTAAATAACCTTTTAAATCAGAGCATAAGCCTTCAATAATCTCTATAGGGAAGGGGTAATTTTCTAATTATATTCTATATTTCTTGAACTACAATGACCCAAGATAACCTATATAAAAGCTACCATCCCTACTCGGGAAAAAATTAACTTCATTTAGTTCAATAAATAAATGATTCCTCTTCCTTCATAATGTGACTTAATGACTTGAAGGCATGACCCCTTTTGACTCTAGCTGCAAAATCTAGCTTTTAGAAGTGTGACTCCATTTATCCATTCTATCTTCTCTTTTTAGTTATTACATTTCTACAGAAATCACTGAAAAATAAAGTAATCCATCCCCTTGCCCTCTTCTTCATTTCTAAGGATACTACAACTTAAACAGGCCACTAAACTTGGTTCTAGCAAAACTTGAAAATGTTTAAAAGTCTATGATAGAACCTCTCGTATCCCTAAATTGCCTCCAAATTATTTTCCTTAAATCAAACTCTCCATTAGATTGATTTCTCCTAAAGGTTTGGACCTTCATAGATAAAATTAAGCAATCTCATTCATCTAAGACAAACCTTCAAACTTCAGTTTTAGTTTTGAATTTTTTTATTCATCTTTTATTGGCAAAACTCTTGAATTACACTAACAAGCTCATTTCTAATTTATTGCTCCTTGTTGTGTACCATACATCCACCACAACATTCTTATAAGTGCACATTCTTTCACCCCATAAACTGCATCCTTGATCTATATGGTAAGGTTTGACTCATAACTTTCAATGATTTAATGGTACTTAATGATTCAAACTCTCTTGAATGTAAATCAGTACATATCTACTTAGTCCACCCTATTTTGATTTTCATTTTTCTAAGACATCATATTCTATCTAGCCATCCTATCATATAAAATAACCAAGTTAGCAATAATGATGCATCTAAAGAACCATTCTTAGCTAGTAATTCTACTAGTGCTTCTCTAATTTCTTGCTTGCAATCCACTCACTTGGTCCAGCTAGTTTTTGACCTTTAATGTATTCTCAAAATTCGTGAATTACTTTAACTTCATCACTCTACCATCATAGAATCAACCCAGAAGTAATTTACCCAGGGCACTTCTACATATCAGCAACAATTGATACTTTTATTACAATGTGAAAAGATAAAAAGCTAACACTTGGTGAAGCTAGTTGCCACCAAGTACTCCTTTGTCTCTTCAAAACTCTTAATCATATAGTTGTCCCTTCATACATGTCTTAAAACTAACTATAGTGCAAGCAATATGATGCCTTATGCTTTTTCAAATTCTTTATCTGATTCAATCATTCAATTGTCCTAAGGACACAGTCATGAAAATTGGCCTTCCTCACATGGAGCATAATTGGAGGTTGATCGAACAACCTCCAATGTCCTATGTGGTGACCCCTTAGAGGCCTAGCTAGGAAGGAGCCTAAAGGTCAAACCACCTAATTTTTTTTTATGAATATAAACATTAAGAATATAACTCTGCATATATATTCCATAGTTTCCCGACAAAAAAAAAAGACACAAAACTTCGACAATTAAAATCTATGGGGTGAAAAAAAGCATCCATAATACCTAAAAAGAAAAAGGATTAACTCATGACAAGGTGTCCATAACATTCAAATAATCCATCAAACATTTTAACAAGGAAATGGCTATCTAAGGAATTGTAAATAGATTTAATTGATTCAAGGAGGAAGGAGAATGTTACGAATGGTTATTATTATCATAAACCGGTTGACTACTTAGATGGATTCACAGTCTTCATGTATCTATCTGAATTATTACTTCGAGCATATTATAAGAGTGTATTTACTAAAGAAGAGATTATGTTTACATAAGTTAATTGATAAATATTTTCCCCAGTTCTATTTTTAACTCTTATGTTTACTAGGTAACCAACCAACAAGCAGGCGAGGAACTTTGCCCACTAGACAATCAACCTACTTGGAGATATTGTACTTTTGTTGGGAAAGGAGAGATGGATGAGTAAGCACTAGTCATGTTTTGTCTATTGTACAGTGACCAGCATCACATGTGACTAATAATTGTGCACTTTAATGACTTCATTTTCTGAACTTTGGGAGGTTTTGCTATTGCACTACATTTTTATGATAATTACTGTGCATCTTATGTATTACAGCCAAAGGTGCTTTGTCGCAAGAGCTTTTGCTATAAAGATCCAATTCAAGCAACACTTATATTTATGCTTTGGCTCGAGAGGAAAGGTGTCAAAACAATTATAATGTCATAACAGTCCACACATGGCTTATTATATGCACTTTTTTTTGCAATTTATCAATGGTGTGAGCATAATCATCCTTAACCAATTCTGACAAAAATAGGTGAAAAAGGAATCATATAGCGATGCAATATGGCCAAAGGAAAAATCAACTTGGGGTTTAGAATGAAATAACAAGGTGAGGAATTATTTAATGGTTCACTAGTTTTTCTTTATTAGGGAAAAAAAGAGTGACCTGACACTACCATGAAACTAGGTCTCGCACTTAGGGCTGTAGATCTCATGTTTGTTTTAAGACATCAGAAATTGGGGAAAAAAGACAGTTATCAGAACCAGAATGGACATCGACTAAGTTATAGGACTCAACCTATAATGAGATACTTATAAAACAAAATTATGTAAGGAAAAAAGTAAAACTTATTCGCAACTTTATTAATTTTAAATACTAAAAGCCTGAAATGTATCCCTCATTAAAATACCAGAAAATAGGGCAGATTAATGATTGATTTTGGTTAGTAAGACTTTACAAAATCAACTAAAAGACCTAACGGTTGCATAAATGTCACAAATTAATTGGATAATCAGCAAAATAAATGAACTGACCTAAGCCTTTGCTAAGTAATTTTTTTTCCGAAAACAGATAAAAAAAAGAACGCACTAAATGATCATACAGAACCATCATTGTCATATTTCCTTTTGCCAAGAGGACCATTGAGGCTTGAGAACATGGAGAAAAATAGGTAACCTCAAGCTAGGGACCAGGGACGGGATGGTCGATGGCACCAGAGAGTGGATAGGAGTGTTATCAAGCTGGGTCCTGGCACCAGTCAACCTAGGCCTATTGGGACGTTTTGTTCTAAATTCTGACCCAAACTGGGTCCATCAATCAGGTCAGGTTCAGTTTGACATAAAATTGTAAGACTGATCGGGTTTATAGGTCAAGTATGCATAGAATATGGATTGAATCCAGGTCCATGTACTGAACAGGTCCACTTGCTTCAAAAGGCAAGAGGGAATCAAGGGAAAAAAATCAGAGATGACAACAGAGAATGATAGCCGAAGGTGGGATGGAGCTAGTGACGGACCCTATGGTGGGAGGTGACATGGGGACCAATCAGTCATGGTAAGAAAAAACTTTAAATTTGTTAATATATTTATAAAAATTAAAGTATAAAAGAAATTATACATTATGTAATATATATATATATAAGGTAAATCAACAAATATTTTCACCAGACCCAAATGTGAACATGAAATTCTTTATGGGCCTATCTTTGGAACCATGCCTTGTCCAAATGTCTATGAGTCCAAATTGGATTTCAAATAGTTCCTGGTTTACATATCAAAGTAATAACCCTAAAGCAAAAACGACCACAGGGGGGAGTCCAGTGTCGGTAGGCATTAGAGAATGGATCGATAGATCATTGGCCAAGCAAAGAGAAAATACATGCCTCAGGCCCTTACATGCAGTCTTCTCTTTCACTTTTGAAGATGGAATAATGGGAAAAATCAAGAACTCTTTTTTTTTCGATAATTGAGGCGGGAACTCTATTGATTGAAGCAGAGATTGCTTTCACAACACCAAACGCTATATGATATAAATGTACAAAAACATCGATAGATTTATGACTAATGGGATATTAAATTGAGGAAAACTAAACGTTTTTTGCTGACTAAAAAACCTGCCAATTATTTAGATCACCTTGTTTGCAGTTTCAAAGAAGATAAAATGATTTTCCTACATTTCGTATATTCCTAATCCTTTTGCAGGAACTAGATTGGCCAGGAAGCTGGATCACCGATATTCTTATCTGAAAGACCAGGCCTTTAAAGCTTTGATAACAACAAGAAAAAAACAATAATTTCATTAAGTTTCTGCACGAAATCCAATTACATAAAGAACTGGCCCTCTTTCTGCATTGACTTCTATTCAAACTCCCAGCTCAAGTTAGGAACTTCAAACTTCTTAGCAAAGACCTTCTTATAACCCCCAAAAAAATCATGAAATTCAGATTCCCATGAACTCCATATTGAAAGGTTGAAACAAAAAGCCTAGTATCAATGATTTGAAGCATTCTCTAACCAACCAATAGCTAAAATAGATGCAGTTAAAGAGTTACCTAAAATATAGGACTAAAAAGCTAACAAGTATAGCTTAAAAAATCAACCCAAAAATTGCAATATAATTGAAACAAAAAACCGCTTAACCATTCTTGACTCTCTTCTACTAAATCTTAGCAATGCTTCTGCACCGTTTGCTTTTGCTAAGCAGGGTTTGCAGTATTCCTATTATCATAAGTCATCACATGAGGAATGTGTTCAGATAATATGGCATAAAACTAGATAAGAGTAATAACCAACTAGCAATAAATAATGCAAATTTCTGCTCATTGAGATGAATAATGATTTATATCAGTTTCAGCAAATAGAAATATAAAAAAAAAATGTCTAGCACAATCAAAGAGTGAAGAAAAGTGCTGGCACTTTAGACCAATGGCAGCAGCGTAAAACAAGAATTAATGGAAGAATAAAAAGAGGGAGAGAGAACTTAACAAAGAAAGACATATCTACTAATATATACTAGGAAAGGCTTTTTCCTATAGAAAGGAAACCAAATGCTACTGCAACGAGATTACCAAGGTAATAATATAACAGTCGTTAAAAACAGTTTCCAAGGCCTCTTATTATGTTATTTAGCAATAACAAGCTTTAAGATAATGACTACCATTCAGCTACTATTTTGTTATAAGAGATGTTACATAATGGGGTTCATGGACTTAATTTGATATTTGCATTATTCATAGTTTTTTTATATTCAAATCTTCATGCTAGCTAGAAAAAATAATTTCTATTTAATGATTTGTAACATCAAATAACACCAATATTTTGCTGCTGTTACATGTCATTTTCCATTATAAAGCATTGTGATGGCCATGATAATGGCAATTATTCTATTGTCAAATAAACTTGATCCAAACCTGATTTGAATAAATACAAGTCAATATTTCAATTGCAACAATGGCTTTAGCAACGACCACCTAACCATCCCAAACCAGGCGATTCATGGTGCACCAGCGGACAAATGGGTTACCTAGACAGTTCGGACGGTCAATCCAGTTCAACCAAAACCTTTTTGTACAAATCTCCGTCAAACTTCTCCCTCTCGATTGTTCCCTCTCTCCCCTTCTCTCCAAATCTCTCTCTCTCTCTTGATTCTCCTCCCAATCTTCCTCTTCCCTCTCCCCTCTCTCTCAATGCTCTGTGATGACAACGAAGAGGCAATGACATCGGCTCCACGACAATGATGCAGGTTAGGGTTCCACAACAACGATGGTGATGCAACAATGTGATTATGACGGCTCTGCAACAACAATGCCGGCTAGGATTAGGGTTAAGTGACAATGACAACCAGTTCGCCTTCTTCCCCTCCCCCTCCCTCTCTCCCTCCCTCCTTTTCCTTTTTCTTTTCAAAATTTCTTCGGTTTAAAATTCTATAATTTATTTGACGCATCTCTTGTGTCTCATACACATATTAATTCTATGCCCAATCTGTATCCGGTCTGATATCTGATTCATATTCAAACCCGTTTATAGATATAGAACTAATATCCAACTTGTATTGGTATATATTTTCAACAAAAATGGAACTAATAATATCTAATTCATATCAGAATCTATTTATAAAAATTATAGATACAAACTTCAAAATTGTGTTTGTATACGTATCCATTGAATACAAACAGGTATGGATGTGGAATGCTGATACCAATCCACATCTCATCAGTTTTCAGCCCTATTTAGTATGTTAAGACCTCCGAACCTAACATATATTAGATCATCAGCAGTCCAACAACATTAAAAAATACAATGTCACACTACAACAAAATGAAAAAATGACACAAAAAGATATGCTTCTAGCATGATATCATTAAAAAAAAACATAAGAGCGAAGTGATTTTAACCGGTAGTATGATTTAGATATTACCCACTGGAGTGGGATTTCATAAAAACAGTACAACCTCAAAATAGTTCTAGTGGGAGATGACAAATTCTTACTCGTATTTGAGTGTGGATAAGCTCCAGCTTAGATTCCTGAAATATTGGAGTCCAATAAGAACATATAGAAATCATGAAACCTCAAGATTAAGTATGGATACTGCTCCATTTAACACAACCAATACCTGTTCTTTAAGTGCTTCCTTTAGCTGAGCAACCAAGGATGATCTAGCCAATTCGACACTTTCAAGTTGCTCAATGCATTGCTTTAGAATAGTTTCCTGCTCCTGAAGGTCATTTAACAATGGTAATCCTTGCTGATTACCTAAACAAGCAAAAAAATTTAATCAGGAAAAACCAGGATCAAGAGGATGAAATGGAAATGATTCCATGTGATGTTAAAAGAGGAAGCATAAAAGGAGAACTAGTAAAATTATCGGCTGTAGTCAAAATGTAAGTATATCTTCAACCATGGGTTTGTATCTCATAGTCTTGACAATGTTTATAGGAACACATACTCAGGACTAAGGTTTAGTCTGACAGGATGGAGGTAGGGAAAATTAGAAATTGAAACTTGAAAATTGAAAGATATCACAAACATCTTAATGAGGTGGAATTCAGCAAACCATCAAGAACTTTTTAAAAAAAATTCAAATTAATTCTTTGACAATAATATAAATCTTGTCATAAGACTGAAATAAACAATTATTTAATTGACAGGATAAAATGGGAGAAAACACTTTCACAATAAGCTCAGAATAAATGAAGTATTCTTTAATAATTTAAAGATCTTTGCAACTAGGCTTGGATGAGTATTCAGCAAAATCCAACAAAGATAATTAATGCACATTCCAGTAGAATTCAACACACAATATTCCACATCCAAAAAAGTTTTTCTATAGAGGACACCATTTTGTGACAAAGGTATATGTTTCAGTCAACAATATTGGCTTTAAAAGAAAAAAGATTTTTAAACTCATCAAGGATCAAGCGCGCACACGCAGTTGCTCCCCGTCCCCGCCCTGTGCAGGCCCACAGCCCCCAGCTTGCACGCAAGCATACATGTATATGTGTGCATATAAGTAATGCATATAAATGTATATATGTAGATACATATACATATATACATATGTGCGTGTGTGTGTGTGTACAGGCATACTGTTGAGAACCCCCGCAAGCCCGCACCGCAAGCCAAGCAACGATCATGCACCAACCGAGGGCCAAAGCGGCCAACTGATGTGTCTTGTGGCCGGCCGACCCTTGGCCGACCACGAGGTTCATCCACGATATCGGCACCGCGTAGGATCAGCCCGCGCGCCAGACCTCGCCCCGTCAACCCAACGGACGTTTGGCACGGATGGCCGTGCGCATAGGATAGCGCACACAGCACGACCATGCCGAGTGCAGCCCTAGCGTGCCCACGCCCGCGCGCACAACTAGCCTTGCCACTCGCGCGGCATGGCCGCCCGCTCGCGGACTGGGACCCGCTCAACTGGGATGCGTTCTGTGCATCCAGGATGCGCGTCCCAGCAAGCCATGCATCCCAGCCGTCCATCAGCTGCATCCAACGGAGGAAGACCAAGTCAAACATCCAGGACGCGTGAGCTGTGCATCCTGGACGTGGGATCCATGCAAATCCGGGAGATAGAGATTTGAGGCCTTATAGGACCCCTCCAAGCCATTGATCACATGCCAATCAACGGTGGAGAAGCCTTGGATCCGTGGGAAGACGATTTTCCATGTTTATCTTAGGAAGAGTTACTTAAATTTGTCTAGGGTCTTAGGTTTATAAAAGTTGTAAGGGGCCCCATTGTGAGGCATCCCATAGTTGAGTTTAGTCTTATTCTTTTGTGAGAGAGTCGGCCGAAACGCTTGGGCGGCGTTGTGCCGATCTTAGTCCTTAGATCTTGTATTCTAGGACTTGGGCTAGTGGTTGATACATCAATCTCCACTAGATTGGGCTAGAAAGGGATTCCTTCAATCCTTGCTAGATTTCTTTTGCTTTCATTGTTCTTGTTATTTTGTTCTTCAATTTGAGTGCAATAAAATTCAGTTTAGCCATATTGTTGATCTTGTATTGATTTATTCCACCGAGGTTACCTACAATCGGTCCATCGTTAGCAATTTTCAAAGGCGCACGCAAGGAGCGCAGGGCAAGGGGCTTGGTGAGGGGCTTTGGACCGTGAGCCCCCATCACATACATACGTACATACGTACGTATGTACGTGCATACGTAATGTATGTATGTATGTATCTGCATATGTGAGTCACATACCGTGGATATCCTGCCAAGCTGGTCCATGTCATCATATGTAGCGTGCCACCCATAAATGGCACAATGCAAAGGATACATACCTGTGTATCCTGCATGTTGGCCTGTGCTGGTCCACATTGGAAAGGTTCATGCGTGGGGGAGCTGGAAGTAGATCCCAATTAGCTTGAAGAGGGAGCAGGTTCAAGTATGGGAGAGAAATGATAGGTTTCAGAAACTTGACATTGAAAATGATGTCTTGCACCACAAAGGTTCATAGTAAATTGAAGTATCAGATTTTCTAGCATAAGCACTAAAAGAAAGACAAGTTTCTTGTGCACGACTCAAGATAAATCAGAAAAGCATCATACTTTATTATGTTGTTCTCTTTTAATACACATATTGGGTCATATAATTCAAAAGAAAAGAGTGGTTCTAATCTGTCTGTAAAAGACAAATGGAAGCGGTACAAAATTTTCTCGACCAGATTAGTATCATTACTAGCAGCCGAGGTTATTCTGACTGATTCTAGCCTTCCAGGAAAAGGCAAAATAACTGATGAATAATGCATTAAACCTTAGCATATAGGTGCTTACATGTGTACATGAATATGCATATAATATATCTTGCCAAAAAAAGTATAGGTTTCTTTAGGAAGTGGTGGCAGTAAATGAGATAGATGATCAAGCATATGATAATGAAAATTAGTTGACTGCACGACCCCGTCAAAACATTGAACTAGAACAAATCGAAAAGAAAGATTTGAAACCAAGTGGATTTATTTTTTGTCCCATATTTTTCTATTATGTTCTCTTTCCATTCATATTTTTAATATGAATCTAAATCTGGCTTTCCACCTCCCGCGGTCAATTATCAAATTTTTGAAGCGAATCTTTCTATTTCCTCATAGATGGTGCACAGTAACATCTATTTTCACTAGATTCACAAACATTCATAAGATACTGAAAATGGTCCTAAAGAACTGTTCATACCTTGAGTGCAGGCATCATCAACATCCTTCTCCATCTTCTCAACAAGTCGAGCAGCAGACTTACATTTATTTAAGGCAGTGTCTTCATTGAAATGTTCATCGAGTACAGCTTGATATGCAGTTACTATTTTCTCAGGCATTCCTCCAACAGCCAGTTTCTAAATATGGAACAAACATCATGAATTCATGATACAAATATGAATTTATGATTTTATCTGAATGGAAATCAATGAAAAGGAACAGAGAAAGGACCCATGTAGAAGGAAAATTTTAGTAACTCACAAATCTTACTGCACTCGCATCTTTCTTTACTACTTTTATGGGGTTTGAACTCTTTCCATTGTTATCCAACAAAGGAGGAGTGTTACCAAGAAGATCATCTCTAAGGCTTCGTCCACGAGAACCAAAGACTTTCCTTTCATCCCATATTTCTACCTGAACATTAAGGAAAGAGAAGATGACGATCAAAATTTCAAAATATAATTAAGTTAATTGTTAGCAGATAGATCAAGCTGCCTAGCAGGAACAATGGTCGTTTCCTCATTCTTCTAGAAACAGTCAGTATATCATTGTCTATTGAAATCCTTGGAAACCAAAGAAATAAAATCACCATTACATCACATGTATTAAATGATGAGGTAGCAGTGAATATACTACAGGAAACCCTCAATTAGTTGAAAATGGCTTTCAGCTGCAACAAAGGATTATATTTGAGAAATTCAGATAGGAAACTTGCATAAAGATCAATTAAACTAAAATTGTAATTATTTGGAATTTCAAGAACCAAAAAAATAATAATTCCAGAGCACTGCTTTCTTTTGTCACAATTAATCCAGTGTTCCTGCATAAAATCGTCAGTCCATCCTTTCCCTAAAAAGGCTTTGTCTATCAAGATCTTGGAGTAAATTGTGCATAGAAACAACAAAATCATATATATTATAATTGAGATGAAAGAGTATATTGTGCATGGGCCTACAGCAGCGAGGAAATTAAACCTAACCAAATAGGTGGCTATTTATTCATACCCTACATCCAGATGCTACGAGATAGCTACTTCATTTTACATACATTTGAATAAATATGAAACCATGCCAAATCTGATAAACCTAAAATACAGAAGTTTGCAGATCACTCTCTAAAGATGTATGTCCAGCCTAAGGGCAGAAGCTATTATATAATACCTAAATCAACATCTAAATCTTCAGAAAAAAAATATGAATTGGGTTGCAAGAACAACTGAGCACTTTCAATCCAAAATTTCTAAATTTTATTATATGTCAGCTATTTTTACACCATATTGCCAACATTATCTAGGAAACAATTTGTTTGTTATAGTCCAATCTTTATCAAAAGGACACCTACAATCAAGGGAAGTGACCTTGACTGGCAAGAACAGTAAAGATGTCAGACATTTAGAACTCAACCAAAAAATAATTGTTAAGCATCATACGAGAAAGGACAATGACATAAAATAAAACATAATATAACTGTAAAAAAGTAGATTTGAATAGAAAGGATGCAAGCAAAATGACCTAATTAATAAATCAATAGCCTAAGCATACAAGCTACAGATATAAGCATATCAATAGAGAAAAAGTGCCAAGGTCTTAAACGAAATAAAGAAGTAGAGAATATACCAATCTCATGACCACTTTCTTTCCATTTTCTTCCCCATTCTCATATGCATTTTTCAAACATCCAGGAAGGACCTTCCAAAACTCATTTACGAACTCACTCCCCTTGCGCCTGCTGTTCTGTAGAATATCATTTGCAAGATATAGAAAAGAGACTTTTTGTTCTTTTGGGGAGCTATTAAACAGCTTCTCCCATGTCTCAACAACCTGTTTGGCCTTCTTCCGGTGAAAAATGCACCAATGCGACAACGCTGATCCAGAGTTAAGAAACGCAAACAAAAACAAGCAGAACTAAGCAAAACAATGTTGCTGCATTGATTAAAGAAAAATGGCTAAAAGGTATGAGAAAACTATAAGTCCAGCCAGAGAAAGGATTATAGTTGTTATTACATGACAAGTGAATTGAAACTCAAATCCTGAAGTATATGTTCATGTTACAGAAAAGGGGGCATAATCACAAGCTATTAATATTTGTATAAATAAACAAAAAAATGCTGGAACTCCGGGCACTCTGAGCCACTTCTAAAATATGGCATGCACCAACTCATAAATGTTATCTAAATGTAGCTTTATAAGAGAGATACAAACTAATAAAAAAATTAAAACGGCTAATAATACAATAAACACATACTAGCATGATAAACTTTGCAACTTTACACACCATATAACACCATATACTAACATTCATCAAAACACTAACATTCTTGATATGACATATACAATTTTGTGGGATCTAAACATCACAAATCCAAGTTATCTCAAATGCATATGCTGAGTTGCACAAGCAATATCCACCACAAATGGCATTTTCCTAATTTTAATATTGTCACAAAACAAGTATCTTGTTAGCTTCATATAACACTGTAACACAGTAAGACAGTTGAAACAAGCACGGCATTATTTTAAAAAATTAACAAGGATAAGTACAAAGGTGACTTAGGTGAAATATGTGCAGACATAGAAGAACATGGAAGACAAAAATATCAACAAACATAAGCAACCATTTTAAATCTAATTGTGCAGGATTATCAATACAAATGTATGTAAGTATTCTCCTCATCTTTCAGAAGGACGGCTATCACTGTATTTACTCAACATATAACATAGCTACCTAAACTAAAATATAGTCATATACATGTACCCTTATATCAGTTAGACAAGAACCATCAAGCCCAAAGAAGATCAAAGACCAGAAGGTCGCCCAGGAGAAAGTGAAATTACTATTATGTGAGACTACGTGTATGTCTTGTTTGACTCCAAGAGGACAAGGTTAATGCAAAACAAACAATTTTTAAACTTAGCTTCAATTAGATGCTAAGCTGCAGGACACATAATGGAAGGCTGTTATCTTCAACGGCTGTCATGTTTTCTTGGAGACTTGCAACTAGAGGAAGCTGATTCCACTTTTCAGAATTTGGATTAGGCATGTAAAAAGGACATGTCTTAGAGTTTCAGGTATCTACCCTGTTTGTGTGAATTTCTCTATTAATTGCTGGCGACTTCATTAGTTTAGCCAGTATTCTTCTTCTCCTTCCTTTGATTGTCATAGAACATGAACGAAACACATTTTCATCAAGGAATTCATTTTTGCAGTCTTGTTTCCCTAAGCCCTAGTTTCTGTCTTCATTTATGCTCATCCACATTGCATGGTACTTCACAACAAGAGTCCAATCCCATATTTGGGTTTTCTATTCATTTTCAAATTTTATGGCCATCCATTGTCATGGTACACCACAAGTACCTTGATCTCAAGTTGACCAATATAGGCATGACATCCAGTCTGCGTAGTGTGAAAAGTAATATGAAATTCTTTTGGCAATATCTGTTAATAAGGCAAATGTAAGCCAAATAAAATCATTTTACCAATTTCTTTTTGCAATATTTCAGTTAAGTGCAGCAACCTCTACATTGTGAATAGAGCTGATTCAATAGATTGCTCAAAAGCCTACCAATTTCAATATCTAATTGAAGAGATCTACTAATAGTAATACATAAAATAATTCAAGCAAAGGATACTTTCAATGCTTTGTTGTGAAATTGTTGAGCTTTAGAGAGCTTTTCAGCTAAAACTTGGTTGTTGAAAGTGTTGTTCATTCCGCCCTTCTTACCAGCAAGTCCTCATATATATTCCAGATTCCTGTCCCAAGAGTCACAAACTAAGATACGATGTAGTAAAGTGAAAATCAGGATCAGTAAAGACAGAGTAGAAGTGCTATCAACTTGCTAAATAAAAGCCTTTTATTAACAAAGAAATCTGAAAGCCAACCAAACATACAGAATATAGTCATTTCATCTTGTAGCATGGGGTTGAAGGATGGGGGTGGGGTGGGGGCTGCAGATATGAACTGCAGTACCAGACTCTCTTCGAGATGTGCCTTTTACAAGTTGTGAAGATACTTGGAGAACTGAAATCATAATGACAAACTACTCATCTATAATACAAGAATGATCATGCTTGAAAAGAGGGAGGGAGGGGCATGGGTTGCTGTGTTCTTCAGCATTGAGAAGAATAAGACAACTAATTAAAATGGAAAAACAGGCTTACAAAGATTGATATACTTAAAAAATACATCAAAAAGAAGATATAGGAGTTGATTAAACAATCTATATAAAGTTATTAGAGTTAATCAATTTCCTCCAAAGCCCTTTAAACGGTTTCAGCATCTTATTGAAATATGCTATGATATTTCATGGTTCACACCACACTAAAGTGTGGCATACATTGGACTTTGGAGTCCATAGGTGCTCTTTTTCCCCTCAAGTATCCAAGCATTTGGTGTGTGCATTTAGAAAAGAGGAATTGAGAGTACCGCTGAACACATCATATCTGTTCAAGCTATAGGTGAGGCTAGGTATCACATCATACAGTTGCCATGTATATCATTGGAATAGGAATGATTTTGCATCAAACGAAACAAGTTGAATAGTTGCGCTACTGGTGGTTGTGTTTGACATCAACACGTTAAACATTGTCAACCTATTTCATGAAACCACTCTCGAAGATTGTGATATAAATTCCAAATGCAGAATTTGTGAGTGGTCCCCAAATTTAAAAGGCATGACCAACTACAGGTTTTTTTTTTTTACTGTGAGCAATTCTGAAAAGATAATAAAAGAGAAGGGTAGTGATCCATTAGAGGTGGATCTTCCTCCATTTTCCTCTACTCAAGACAGGAGTTTTGGTGGCTTAGATCTGATGATCAATGTCTATTTAGCATGCCAGGAAATACATTCGTATGGTGTTAACCAAATAACACGCTCCCGTTCTACTACTTACATTTGGATGACCACTCAACCACAAGTCCATCATTTTCCTACTAGAACTCAAACTAAGTTTGAGTCTTTCAACCACTACTCACGAACTTAAAATAAGACTACAACACGGATAACAGTAAATACTCAAAGAACATAATACTAATATTCATAATGTGTTACATGACACATACCATCCATAATAACCCTCCTTAGCTTCATGTTATCCTCAAGGTGAAGAAGCCTAATAATGTTTGGATCTCCCTTATTTCTATCAAGCTCATCACCATCGCTGTTAAAAAACATAGCAAGAAGAAGAAGAAGAAGAAGACTGGTATTTTAACAGTGGTGACCTGGCTGAAATTTTCATCGCAATAATAAAGCCCATTTCATGACATTGTCGAGCTTCCTCAATGATATATGCTTAGCCAATGGTGGGGCCAAAGGTGGTGGTGAAGTAGTCGGTAGAGGCCTCCATTGTGCCATCCACATGTTCTTGAAGATGATCAGTAAGATAGGCCAAACACTCAAAACTCGCATCAATAATCTTAGGCTAAGGCACCCAATATGATCCTCATACTCAGCCCAAAACATGAGTTCAGAGGCATGATAAATATAGGCCATGTCAAAGTGTTGATTTTATGTCAAAAGGCCTCCCCTACATATGAAACCAAGCAATATTAGAGCATTGGTTCAAGGGAGTTTAGTAGTAGGAGAAGAGGTTACTCTGCTTGATAGACCCGTCCTCTCTAGTTCCACCATGGTACCTACATCCTCTCTAGTTCCACCATGGTACCATTTATTGGGATCTAGTTCCACCATTCCAACTGACTACTAGTATGGATTCCTTTGCTCAACAAGGAATCCAAGGTACATAGCCCTTCAAGGATAGAATGGCCAAGCCCATGATTCTAGCTAGGCATGGATCGTATTATCAAGTTAGTGTTGCTTTTGATAACGGTAATATTTATTGAATACCTAATTTATCAAACTTTTCACATGAAATAATTTTAGGTATTGATAGGGTCTAGTCTAATATTGGGGCTTAATAGCCACAAATGAAATGGTTACAAGCAAGGTCTTAAGTATCACAGTAGGGGGCATACTGGTTTTCCATGGAACAGGACACCCCACATACCGTACTATCCTAACACATACACGCCCAAGACACTCAAGACTAGCACGCATCGAATGTCAGATCTCAAGGGTAAAATGGGCATTAAAGCCTGGAATAGCCTTTTAAAGCCTTGAATTTGCTGGTCCAAGACATTCAGTCCTCCCCTTTGTTACACAGACGAGGGGAAGGAACCCCAGCTCCCCTCCCCTTAGAACACTCAGATTGCCATCATCCCTTTCTCCCGGGTCCACCTCTACCTCTCTTGTGGTAGCTGCCTTCCCCTACTTGGCCAAAGGTGCTAGGCAATGGCAGAGTGACTGTGAAGGGTAAACCATTGTGAACCGCCATAAATGGAGACTATTGCCCTTCTCTGTCTCTACGTCCTCCACGACACCCCGCCGCCGCCTTCTTCTTCTCCAACACCACCCTATCATGTTCCACCATGTTTCCATGTCTCAAACCCCATCTCGTTCCCATTTTTCCCACTAGAACAATATCACACCATCATGTGTGTCCTGTTTCAGCAATACTTGAAACCATGTTTACAAATATGAAAATGATAAAGTAAGATGGAGACAATGGATCGCAACAAATAACTGTGCAAGGGAGGATCATCTAGTTGCAACTTGTCTATTCAAGGTCTAAATATAAAACCACATTAAAATGTAATCTGATGTTGGTCATGATAGATAAGATGTAACTTATAGTTGGCCTATATAGGGACAAGTTTCGATAAGCAAGAACAGAGGAAACTTGGTCTAAGGCCCCGTTTGGGGAGCTTTTGGAGGGCCAAAAAGCAATTTCTAGCCCTCCAAAAGCACTTTTGGATGAAAAGAGTGTTTGGTAAAAATTTCGAAAAGTTGTTTTAGCTTTCTCAGAAAGCTAAAAACAGTTTTTTTAGGAAAAGCTCCATTTTGAGACTTTCCGAAAAAGCTATTTTGAGCTTTATCGGAAAGCTATTTTTTTGACCAAAATACTCATATAAAATATAATAATTACATACTTTTTCTTTTATAAACCTAAAAATCTGTTGGAGCCCTAACAAAGAACTCTAGCCGTGGATCATACTTCCTTCCATGCAAGAAACGGTATTCTTGTTTCTTATTATTGTATTATACTATAAATATAATATTATATTACATTATATCATAATACATTAATATGTTATATTAAATAATTTAATATTATGTTATATTATAGAAAATTAATGTACGCTAATAATTATAATATTTATACCTTTATTATTGTATTATACTATAAATATAATATTATATTACATTATATCATAATATATTGACATGTTATGGTTAAATAATTTAATATTATATTAATTATTATGCTATAGTATGCAATATTATATTTGCTATATTATAATAATATTATATTATATTACAGTAATATTATATTATATCGTATATTTATGTAATTAATATGTTATATTTTATTATGCTTTGTTGTATTAATACCATGCAATGTCCTTTATGGCAATTTTATCATACAAAAGTACTTTCTCAGTTGTTTACCAAACACATGTTAAAATACCACAGCACTTTAGAAATGTAATTACCAAACAGCAAATGACTTTTTATAAAAGCTCTACTTCTAACAGCTCTACTTCCAAAAGCTTTACTGGCAGCAGCTCCCCCAAACAGGGCTCAAGTCATATTTTTTCTTTTCTTCCATTCTCACCTAAGTTTGAGCTAGCCTCAAACTCCTCTTGCTTACCTCCTTCAAGGGTGCCACATTTCTAAATCCTTGCAAAGGCCAGTTCCACATGGTATATCTCTAGTATGTATTTAAGGAGAGTGGCTTTTTGGAGCCGAAATCCCCTTCTTTCTAGTTAGACCTTCCATGCTTTGGTGGATCTCCTTCTTACTCAAGCCACCTATTTAATGCTATCTAGAATAAATCATATGCATTGTAGGTGCATGAGTCTAGTGTTTATGTGTGCATGTGTATTATAGAATATCTAATGCCCCTAGCGAGAAGGCACCAATGAAGTGAGAGGGAAGAAATAGAAGGGTATTACAATGAATACTGGCTCTGACCAAGGACTTTTGGATGAATATGGCAATTTCTTATGCTATGTAGGTCATTTCAACCAATGATTTCGGGGTACCGACCATATCGTACCAACTCGAGAGGGTACTAGTACAATTAAGGCTGCAAATGGTCGGGTCGACCGGGACCCGACCCGCGTAGACCCGACCCAACCCAAATTTTAAGACCCATGGGTCCGGATCGGGTCCTAAAATTGGACCCGAATCATTTTCTAGGTCGGGTTTGGGTTTACCGAACGGATCCGACCCGACCCGAATGGACCCGAAGAGAGAGAGAGGGGGGGGGAAGCAAAGAGAGTCTTTTCTTTTTTTGTCTGTGGGTCCATGGTACTATTGGTCGTTTTTAAGAGAATTTATGGCAGGTTTTTCAAGGCAAACAGGAAGGAGATATGGGTTTCTTAGGAGCTTGTTAGCTTGCTCCCCAAGGGATGGGAAATGCCAGCCAACGAGGAGGGAAAGCTTTGTACCCAAAAAAAAAAGAGGAAAATCCCTAAGGAGAGTAGGGTTCAAGCGTGGAAGGATAGCAACAAGCGTAGGTTCACAGAATCCAAAGGAACCTCGGCCCGTCAGGATTCTCTCTCGATCTATTACACTGTTGATACCTCTGGTGTCTCGATAGCTAGCTTTTTTTTTTCCTTTTGTTTTTGAGTTTTTGTTTCTTTTAACTTTTGAAGGGAGAAAGTGAGGGAACACTGAACTGAATATGGGTCATGTGCCAGTTTTCTGCAATGGAATTGGATTTTGGAAGAAGGTCTGGGATTTTTTTTGCCCTCGTGAGAGGGGAGCTGGGAGACACCAAGTTCCGTCCAATCATTCATATAGATAAAAATAGTGTGATATGAAATTTGGCTTGTAGACCGACTTAGTTAGAAAGTCATGGGTCATCTGTTCTGACTGGAGGTCATTTGCAAGTCTTTCAAGTAATGGGTCACCCAACACCTCATAATTATGATATGACCAAATTAGATTTGCCCAAATTCTTTCCCAAAAGCACAAAAGAAAGTGGACCCGATTCGGACCCGAACCCGGACCCGACCCAGACCCGACTCGAACCCGACCCAACCCGATCTTCAACCGGGTTGGGTCTGGGTCCAAAATTAGGACCCGAACAAAAAACCGAATCGAGTTGGGGTTCCTCAAGACCCGACCCGACTCATTTGCACCCCTAAGTACGATAGGAGGGCTTCATAAAGTGCATAGCCATTGTCCCGTCTCCAACAATGTACCATGACTAGGTATAGTGACATAACTTACCAATCTGATCCGTACCACTAAGCTAATGGTACAGGATTCCGTACCAAGATTGAAAACCTTCATTTCAACTAACTTCTATCATAAATTTAAAATGCAAGCATATGATTCTTGTTCCTCTTATACTATTCTCTTGGTTGTGTTCTTTCACTGATTACTAAGAAGGAAAAGTGTCCTTCTCATTGTGCTTGCCCCAGACCCTCGCTTGATCTATAAAATATTGTGTTCTTCAAACTGTTCATTACAAGACAATTACCTCCCACATTATTATACATACCGTCCCAAGGAACTGGCTAGACTAGCAAACCACTACCTCTAAAAACTTCGAGACATGAAGCACCCACATGAGATACTAGTTGAAATCAATATAACCTTAGAAGATCCAAGGCTCATAGAAAAGTACGAGCCTTGTTTGATAATTCCAGTGCTCTACATTAATGGTAATTTTTGTATGCATACCTTGAGGCCCTTTAAATATGTTTCTCAAAATTGCAAATTAAATGTATCAATATTAATTTTTCTCTTCATAGAGGCAAAGAGATATAAGACAACCCCTTCATCACTCGACAAATTCTAATGTAGGTTCTCAAATGCAACTTGAACTTCATTTGCAATCCCTTTTTGTTTTTCATTTCTTTTTCAATCAATCCATTGGCTTTCCTCTTCTCATTACTATCATTCAAATCTTAAGATCTCAACCCCTAGGTGTCTGAATAAATGACCTAAAAGCCTCATATATCTTGAGATCAATAAATAACTCTTCCTAATCCATCATGACATGTGCATCAAGTAAATTCTAGAAGTCTAACAGAAAGCTTCATAGCATCAAGCTTTTAAATCATATCTCTACAAAAAAAAAGGTCAGTTCAAGCTTGGAGAACAAAGCCTCCTAAGGCTGTCATTTTCAATATGTAAACCAAAGCTTCAACTACAGCCTATGTTGGTGAAAACATCGAACAAACAAATTGAGATATTGGCTCTCTAAAATGAGAATAGGTGTCCAAGTTTTTGCAAAATATGATACATTAAATGGTTAGAGCTTGACTAGCAAGCAAGTATTCCCAATTCATGAGTTATAAGTTAATTTACTCCTATTTATGAAAGAACCATTTTTCATGGGCATTAAATCAACCTAGTTCATTTCTTCTAGATGTTCCTCTTTGATTAGGATTGCTAATTCCTCTAAATTAATTGCTCTCGTCCTATTCTGAAAGGGCAAATAAACACCTTATCAATTGAAACTGATAGAAAGGATATAATTGGCTATGATGTTAGAACCAACTCAAGACACTAAAGAAACCTATAGACTACTATGACTACCACCACGAAAGACCTTAAAAACAGAATCATCGAAGGTGATAGGGTCCTTAGAATTGACCATCGAAGATCGCCAAGACATCTAAAATCTCAAAAGCATTTGTTAAACCAAATCTAGCTATTCAATTTTGCTCTCACTAACCCATCGATTAATTTGGACCATAGGAGTTATGAAGGAATTTTTTGCCATTTTCCTTCTCTTTAATCTTTTTGCACTGCATTCTCACCTAAACTTCATTTTCAATTAAAAGAATTATTGGTACCTCATCTAAATGACACCTAGGTGAGATGTCTCAGTAAACCAAGACAAATGCAATACTCCCTGACCCAATTTCAAGCAAATGTACTTGACCAACTACTACTTATTTACAGGATTGTCCTAAACTAAGCTTTAGATGCAAATGTTGAAACACAATAAGGATAACCCAAGTACCTAGTAGCTAGTTGAAACACCTACAATGAAGTCTAAGCCACCACCAAGATCAATTGCTTCCTAGCATGCATGTTCGACAAAATCAGCTGATATAATAAAACTCTACCATTAGTAGCAAGAAGCTTGTGCCTATGGTAATACACCCATTTTAGAATCTCCATAGAAACCTACACCTACTTCCAAAGCACTTCCTTATTCTAATCTGGTCCAACAAAACCATCAAAGCTAAAATATAGCTAGTAAAACTACTAGATGAATTGAAAGCCATCCCCCTTATAATTTCCTTCTTCAAGAGGAGAAAACACTTGGCAAATCAACTCCCATCCATCTCTTCTAAACATTTTATTCACATAAAAGAGTTGCATTTTCAATTTATGGCTAAGATTCTCAACTTTTAACAAATTTTTTTGCTTAGAATCTCCGAAAAATATCAATATTTGCACTTGCCCCTATGTGGCTAAATACCATAAAGCTCTTGATGCTTCAAAAAATAGAAGTATATAGTGGGACCTCCGATCTGAACTTTTTTCTGAGGGTAGCTATGAAGATAATATTTTATGATCATGAATATAATAAAACCCATTAAGGTTGACCTAATGCGAAGGAGTAATTAAAGGAAAGATGGCTCCAAAATATAAAAAGCAACAAAAGAAAAGAAAGAAAACAATCCAATTCAAGCTCAAAGTTGCAGCAAGGAAAGATGAAAATGGAGCCATCAATCAGCACCCCACATGGCCACCAAATAACTCTATCCACAATCTAACTCTTAACTTTTTAAAACCATTGTTCCCCGATAAAACATCCCATCAAATGGAAAAGTAGACAAGATCCCACCTTCCCCCCTCTTTGTCAACAGACCACAATCTAACTCTTAACTTTTTTAAAACCATTGTTCCCCAATAAAGCATCCCAAGAAATGGAAAAGTAGACAAGATCCCACTTCCTTTCTTTGTCAGCAGTAATTATGTTAATCGACATAGTGCACTTACAGATGTTGGAATAGGCCATTATTTCTAACTTAAGTCACCAAAAATCTTCCTATTAGTATGGAAAACTAGAATGAGATATCATAATCGTCCTCATATAGCAATACACATGTAGTTCAAGTTTGACCTACTTCAACAATCATCATATGCAATGATCCCCTAAATATCACAATCAAGCAAGAAATGTCTCGGCTACTCAAAGAACCAGAAGTTTCCAAATCAAACTCTAAAATTAAGAAGTCAATAATTATTTTTCTCCTTCTTTGTCCCTCGATTTTTTTTCCCTTTTGCCAATCAAAGAGGGGACAAAAAAGGAAAAAAAGAAAAAAAGAAAGGGAAGACATCATCACCCATTTATCCATTAATAAAATCACATTGAAAGGCCCCATCTTCACCACTAGAAAAGAAGGGGGAAGGGTTCTCACACCAACCCCACCTCTCTATCAGCTGCTGGTGACTGGAAGACAATATCTAGACCCATATCGCTGCCTTCCTATGACTTTTATGCTTAACATAAGTCGTCAAATCGAAGTTGGTTTGCAAACCACATCACATGTGGAAATTCCCTTGTCTTCAGACATCTAGTGAAGGCACTGGAAGTTGACGATCACTAAATTTACTCTTGGCGCATAAAAAATTTGCTCTCAGAGGCTTCTGTATCATAAAAATCATGCAGCAACAGCAAAAAAATACATAATCAGTAATTGGGGGGGGGAAGCAGCCAATGTGGACTGCAATCGTGGGTCCCTATAAACCAGATCCACCCAGAAACAGACAGACGGTAAGACCAAAACAGAAACAGCAAAAGGAGATGCCTTTCTACTCAGAGCCCATTAGCCAGAGAGAGGTTACACCAATACCCTCCAATGTTCATCACAAAACACAGCGAGAAACCTATACCCATGATTTATTTTCTCAGTCGAGGCATCAAGATTTCTCACAAACCAAACTAAATACTTCCATAGCGCGCCAAGAATGCCACATAACGCTACGAACTATTCCCCTGCTCTTCTTGAAACGGTTGATCACAGGAAAAAATGGCGCCCTTTCACTTCCTTCTTCTCCCACGCAAAACAACCGGTAAAATTCCTTGCTTCTAAAGAAAAAACAATAGAGTCCAAGAATTCAAGATAAATAACGGGCCCTGATCTGAAACAAGAAACAGCTAAAAAAACCTACCCATAGCGTCAGGAGACCAAGAAAAAGGGAAGGAAGAATTTATACCGATCCTCTTGCAGGAATTTATTTAGGGCAGAACGAGAAGAAGAACAGACGTAGTCGAAAGATTCAGCCGTTCCAAAGCTCCCCTCTAAAGCCTTCTGCGATCCGATCTACGAACCAGCGTATCCAAGAATCTCTTCGGTGGCGAGAGAAGAGGGAATATGGTTCCCTCCTCCCCTGTATCGCTCGCTCGCTGTCTCTACAGGAAAAAAGGAGAAGAAGGGATGGGTTTTTAGGACGCCATCCAAGAACCTCTTTTGGCCGAACTCCGCCGGGGCCTGGGGTTGATGCCGAACGTCTTGTAAAATCCGCGTTGTATTGGATAGATCCGGTTCAAGACGACCGGTTCACCCAAAGTCTTAAACCAAACAAAACCCTCCGCTCTAACAACCCCAAAAAAAAAAAAAAAAAAAAGAAAATTACATAAATACCCTCTTAAATATCAAATTTTATATAAATATCCTTTCAAAATTGATATTTACATGTATGTCATCTTAAAATACTTGTTTTACTATTTTACCCCTTTTTTTATCCTTATTTTTATATATACACCCACGCCATCTAACGCTATTAAAAAATTAACGGTTTCAAATTAAAATGACTAAAATATCTTTAATGGATAGATGTGCAAAAGAAAATATTTATAGCAGAATCGTAATGAAGGACAAACAAATAATTTCAAAATTTTATTTTATTTTTAATTAAAATAAATATGATTTTTATTAACAGTATTAGAAGAACCGTTATATTAGGAGCATTTGTGCAAAAACAGTGTTTTATGAGAATACAGAAATAAATATAAATTTGAAAAAAATATTCACACAAATTTAAATTTTTAGAAAAAAATTATAAAAATTGTAATTAAAAAAAAAAACCAAGGCAGTGACTTCCGGGCTTTACCATGACTGCCCTTTCTGCCAATAGATAGCATTGGCTATTACTTTGTTGCCTAGGGGTTGTGTGGGGACCATGTGCCACTGCAAGTAGTTGTGTCTCATTGGCATGTATATAGTTTTTGGTCAGATTGGATTTGTGCCAGTAGAAAAATCATCATGTAGGGGCAATAAGTAAGCTATGCAGGTGTATGCAAGTATTTACTATAGATGTTAATGCAATGTGCAATGTCCAGGAACACATGAACCTCTGCATGACCACAAAATTATGTACTAATTGTTTGAGTATGCTAGTTGCTTTTCGAGCATAACTAATTTATCTCCATCATTACATATGCACTTCGTCTAATGTATAAACATTTAATGTGTATGATTTGTTGGGTTCTCTATATAAATGTTTTCCTTATGCTTCTCTCAATAATGAAACATTTTAGACAGTTCTTACATAATTATTGTCGGTTATATATGGATTGTTGTTTAATAAATATTGATTGTTTTGGGCAAATTATGCTGCTAGTTTGTTTCTTCGTAAACTTAATTTGACACGGGATAGATAGCGTGCTTTGTTTTAACTAAAGCTTCTTTCATCATCGGCTCCACATAAACCTTTTTTCATAATGATGATGAGTTAATCATCTTGGAACTTTGTTTTTCTCGCTTTCTCT
Source organism: Phoenix dactylifera (assembly GCF_009389715.1). NCBI lineage: Eukaryota > Viridiplantae > Streptophyta > Magnoliopsida > Arecales > Arecaceae > Phoenix > Phoenix dactylifera. The sequence continues at coordinate 17,240,388 of NC_052394.1, read as the reverse complement.
TCCATTTTTTTTTATAACCCACATGCTAGTCTCATTCGTAATATGTTTCTTGATTTTATGTCTAAACAGCAAAGCCTAATGGATGGTTTATTTCTCGCCCAAAAAGAAGGTCAATAGAATTATTTTCCATATAAAGATATGTAAAAATGTTTGTATATAAACTTGGATGCATTACATCATGATATATGAAGTAGGTGAGAAGTGATTTGGCAGAAGACTTTACCCATAATAAATTATTGACAATGATTTATTAGCTAGTCCCTAGATATATTATGCATGCATATACTACAATTGATTTAGGAAAAGTAAGGGTTAGAGAAAAGGGATCATTTATCAATATAAACAAGAAAAGATTAGTATACATATAAACATGTATTATATGCATGCGTGCATGTATTTGTGAAAAGATTAATTTTTATGTTTTATTTATGAAAATATTAGTTATTATGTTTAAACCAAAAAAAAATAAGTGATATATCTTTTTATTCACATTCCATTATAAAATTTATTGATTGCACTAAGGTCTCGTAGCTTAATGAATTAAGTTAAGCTTGTATTAAGAAAGAAGAATAAGTTTAATTGTTGGGAAACATAGGCATGCACAAAAAAATGAATTTGGGGCTCCCACTTTTTTCTTCGATAAAATTTTTTTGCATCAATCTAAAACATTGTTTAAAGGAGGAGAAGAAGAAGAAGAAGAAGAAAAAGAACTAATTATAATAACTTAATTAAATAAGATAAAATTTCTTATGATGCAACTTTTGTAATTTATCATAAAACTGAGCTATTGCTTATTTAATTTAGCGGTGGTCTAACTTGATCAGATTGCCACGAAGGATTTATGAAATAAAGTTTTAAATAGATAAAGCTAAAGATCAATTAAACACGATGAAAATAGAATCTATATGACTAATAATAACAAGGAGGATAATATAAATAACTGCAACTTTCCCTAAAATTGTATATTGAGTTGGGCAGGCTACATGTATCAAGAATCATACTAGCTATATGATTTAAACTTCAAACAAACCAATAGTTAGTATTATATATTATGTGGGGTGATCAACCCATTGGTGTATTGATTATTTGCAAAATCATCATAGTAAGCATGGAGCTTGAAACACATCTCCCCATCCCAAGATTTATAAAGTAGTGAATATGTAATAAATTCCTAAGCTTGTTATGGATGCATTTTTTCTCATTGGATGGCCTTTTGTGACAGGATTATTTTGTTTTTGTTAAGAGCCCTGACTTTACTATTGAAAGAGAATAAAATTGAGGGGGGAGAGGGGCAAAAAGAGGGATGTCTGAGAGTTCAACATGTAAGAGTTCGACACGTGTTTAAACATGGATCCAACAATGCATGCATTTGCATCAAAAGAAAAAACCTCTATTGGTTGATGGCATCATAATCATCCATTAACTGCCTTTTGAGCATACCTTGTATAACCCATATGCAGAACTAGTACTGTAAGGACCCATGCGAGAGTGTGTTAATCCCACATCAGTTATTTGTGACTAAGGAACCCAAAAAATACCTTCCACCTAGTCTTTTTGAGTAAAGTCCTGGATTGTTATAAATAGTATCAAAACAAACCCAACTTGTAGTTTATGTAAACTAGAAGACATTACAATACGGATTCATAGAGAAGGACCACGTAACTTAGTTTAACGAAGACATCAAAACTTAAACGAGAAAAGTATATGAGAACCCATGCAAGTGTGTATTTAATCCCACATTGGTTATTCGCCAAAAAGATTTTGGATACTCATACAAGACTAAATTCTCTGTGATCTGAATAGGTCAAATATTCAGTAAAAATTCTACATTAAGTTTTCTCAAGTCTCAAGCCGAACTCTATTTGATGCAGAAACCAAACTGATTGATTAATCATATGAGAAAAAAAATTAAGATCCATGGCATGAACCCTTTAACAGCATTTGCATACAGCATTTGCATATCCAATGTTACAAAATTCCTTATAAATTTGCATTGCTTGAGAATGCATGCAACACTGACATTCAGTGAGACTCATATAACTTTATTGAGGATTCAAAAATCTTTGATTATCGTGCATTAAATGCAATCAGAAATAGTTCTTACCCTTATCATGGTCAACACATAAATGAGGCAATAGAGTCAGTAGCCAATTTGAGCCCTGTAACATGCATCACTAACTTCTGGTACAGTAGATGATTGACAAAACTGAGGGACCATATTATCGTATTTGGTAAGAACTTCCATTGCGCCGCAAACATGAAATAGAAGGGCTAGAATTCCTTCACAATCCACAGTTTGAAGAGTCCTCGAGAGATGCTAGATCATTCTCAGCATAGATCAGCAAGCCTACTCAAAGTCCCCAGGCAATGAAAGCTACTAAGAATGCATCATGCAAAAAAACATCCAGCTAATGCTAACCATTAGAGCAAATCCACATGGATGGGAAACTAGTTGTGCAATCTTGAAACACAATTATTTGCATTACAAGGCCAGCAAGATAAAAAGACCCACAAGAAGTGCCTAATTTTAATAAATCTGCAGCCAATATGATGAGGGAACTTAGCATATCGTAAAGCATACCATATGCCACAAACTGATACCAATAAAGATTTAATTTCACAAAACTTATAGAAATATCATATTTCTGAAATGCCGGTGTATGAAAAATGCTCTAGCTTCAACAAATATCTGACAGTCGCAATTCATTAATAATGGTTAGCAAACCTATAAGCTCTCAATCACATCACAGAAAGCCCAAGGTTGCCAGGCAAGTAAAATACTGCTTCCTACATTGTAAATTTACAGACATGTCAAGTTGTTCGCAGATTGGCTTGGAACTCCAAATTTGCAAAGGTAGGGAGAATGATACTCAAAAAGTTAGATATCAGAAGAAGACATGCTAATGGTACAAACAATCACCAATCCTGTGTAGAGTGCTTTAATTTGTCTCATCTCACCAGTGCCTTTTCCCAGCAATTCGCCTTGCCAGCTGTATATCCTTTTGCACTGCATCAAAAAGCATCATATTTTAAACAAAAGGGTATGTCAAGCGAGTAGAGAAAATTGACTGTTAATTTCACAGCATATGCTATCTGATAGTGATGCTTTATAGAACTCGAATTGATCATATGCAGACGAATTCATAGTTGTGCTATGCACAGTTATAATCTCTTAGAATTCTCTCTATTAAACTTAAAATCAAGCTGATAACTGGAAATAATTATGGACTTGAATTTAATTTAATCACTTGACAGTTACTCATATTGGCATCCAAAGCTAGGCTTAAAACTTTAACTTGTACTGGTTTTAAAAAAAGCAATAACTTCAACGACAGTGCAGCATGCACAGTAAACATCCCCTGGCCAAGTTGATATTTTAAAGCTCCCAATCACATTTTTATCATTGGGCTCTATGTCTCATCACTTTTTTTATGGTGATGGAGAGAATTGTGATGAAGGATATGAAAAAGCTTGCAATGATAACAAAATTTGGTGATGTTTGACCATTATGTAGCCAAATATGGAGGCAATACAGTGACATGAGGAGATGTTAAAAGTCAATGCATTGTAGAGAGGGAATCATATGGGGACCATAAAAGCAGGATGTCCCAAAGCACCTCAACTATTATATATAGACAACATAGATGGCATAAGATGAGAAAGAACTGAATTTATCATAATTGCCAGATTCGGCTCAAGAAGAGGATGGTAAAGTGCAATCTGCAGGCAGAAAACAATAAAAGATGTAACAGAGAGATATAAATATCTTCCCATGAATAATTTTAGTTTTGACTAAATCATCAAGCCCTAAATGCAAATTGGAGCTTCTTAAAGTACTGCACAAAGGAAAACCTTGAGGCAACTCTGAACACGACTAGCCTGACAAAAGCCTTCTCAAGCAAACACGGTAATATTTGGGCTGCAAGAAAATAGTTATCATTCTCAAAATAGACTTGTGAAAGTTAGTTAAAATCTGGTCTCTTAATAAAAAAAGCCTCCAACTTACGGCATATCATACCTTGATCACTAAAGCCAAACCCATGCAGGTGGGACAAGACTTGTTGGTTAAGTTGCTAGGACACATGCATCTATTTAGAGACGCAACATCATGTTTGGCTTACATGAGGGTTATCATGATGATGTCAAGGCCATTTTAGCCTTCTTCCAATTGATCTACATCCAGTCCTATGAGCTTCAGTCTTCCTTTGCAGTCCTCGATGTAATACCGTTTGCCAAAATTGTAGTAATTGTCTTCCCCTTTTTCAGTAATGATCTGTCTGCTTCTCTGAAAGAGCTTGCCTATTCTTTAAAAAGTTGAAGGCATCCTTTTCTTTTGAACAATATGTTCATTGCCAAGATTTATTCAACCACAGAATCACCCTTAAAATGGGTTCCTACATCAACCCTCTTGTATCAGTTCAACTAATTTGGAGACAACCAACTTACCCTAGAATGCATCTTCATTACAAAAACCAGTCCATCAACATGGATGTATTTCTTAACAAAGAAAGTCAAAACTAGAAATTTCGATGGGGGCATATATTCACCTAGAAGCTTGACTATTAGATAGCCCTTCACTTGCAGAGACACAACCTTATCATGTTCAGCTATCCACTCGCTTCAGTTAATATTTATGACCATTAAATTTGCCATGGTCCTCGAGAGCACCCCTTGCATCTTTTAACGAAAGGTTACTCTTATTCACAAGCACTCCAAATTAATTCTTTTCCAAGAGATGGTCATTGGAACTGTCACTTGCAAGGACGTCAAAGGATACTTTCAGCCTACCGAATCTAAGGATACTTTCAGCCAACCGAATCTAGAGGAGAGGAGGGGACAAGGGAGAGACCCTAAAAGTTTCCAGATGAGAAGCCCTCAACTTGGTGGTGACAGACTTTGACCAATGCATAGGGGGCAAAGTCAAAGTCGGTGAGGTACGTGATGCAGTTGGAGAGGGGAGAAGAATGCGGGATTGGTGATGAAGAGGATGAGGCAGGATTTGGCAGAGTGGACAATGGCAGCCTAGTGGGCGGGAGACATTGTAGTGGATGATGGCGGCACTGGCAAAGGTGGCCATCTCGATGGCCATGGCAAACTAAGAGTTGGTGTCCATGCGGAAGGCGACGCAAGGGATGGAGAAGGAGATGCAGCTTGAGAGGCGGATGGAGAGGTCCTGTGAGAACCCAAGAGTTCAAAAGAAAATCATGGGTGAACCAAAGCAGATCAGCCAATCTAACCGGTTTATCCGATTCTCACGAATTTGACCGAGTTTTGACTATTTTCAAAACATCCTTTGAGTCGAATCAGACAAGCGACCAATTCCTGATTCAATTAGTCGAATCAGCCGATGCGGTCTAGCTTTCAAAATATTGCTAATTAATGGCACTCATATTGCCACTACCTAGTAAATGAATAGAGTGGCAACACTACCTACTACTCTTGGTAATAGTGGCCCATATGGCATGCAATGGAAAAAATAAGTGTCAAGGTAGTTAATGAGGATCACTTATAAATATCATATTATAATGCTAAAAAAAAGAACCCTTCAACACATTTATCAATCTAATTTATCTTTAATATCTTTGTATTATTTTTATTTTATCTTGCTCTTAGATTACCAATACGACTCTACCTTAGGGGTAGTAGTTTTCTTCAACTATAACCCCAACTACACCCTGTCCAACCCTGTCGACCTTCAAACAAGCAATTTGATGGTAGCGAAAATCCTTGAAGGTCAAGATAACTGGATCCATGTTATTCAAATCATTTTTATTCAATTATCCTCTTTTTTGCTAATTCAATACCGATAGCATGTCCACGCATCTACCTAGTCTAGCCACGGGAATTGTCACCACTCTTCGCTCGCCAACAAATTCCTTTTGGCACACCCCTTTGCCTCCAGATTGTTGAAGAAGAGAGAAAGGGGAAATGGAAGTATTTTGAATGAATTTGGTCAAATGCATTAAGATTGGTTTTGAAATTGTTTAATTCTCAAAATTGCTACAAAAAGTTTGAAAATAAAATCCTAAACATGGTAAATACCATTTATGAATTGGACAACAATAAATAGTTTTCTATATGAAAAATATGTTAGTTTACTTGAGCCATAGCACTTTGATTTGATTAGCATAGCCAAGCATGGACTCTTCATATGCATGTAAATTTTATTAGGGGTGTGCAGAATTGGGTGGTTTAAGGCCATTTTTGAAACCGAACCAACTTGAATTGATTTTTTAAGATCAAAACCAAAACCAAACTAACCATATGTGAAAATCAATTCAAACCGACCCACAAAATTTAATTCGGTTCAATTCATCGAGTTGCTAGGCTAAATAGGCTCCTGTGAAATGGGCTAGGCTAAATGGGCTTCACGAGCTTCTATCAAATTAGTAAGAAAAAGAACAAAATCTAGCGATGAAAGGAAAAAAATAATGAGAGCAAGAAGAGCAACTTCAAGGCCATTACCCACCAAGAAGAAGAAGACCACCAGCCAAACATGAGAAAGAAAGCCAATCAAAGACCTACGGTTCATAGGCTCAAAAGGGATTCTTGATCAGATGACCTTGTAGACCTTATCGTAGGCTCTCCATCAATTCTTGCAAACCTTGTCATAACCCCTGTATCATTTCATAATATTGAAGAGCCAGCAAAGATCCAATACATCACCCTCAAGCATAACAATCCACTTCTGCTTCTTGCCAAGGTGGTCCTCCAAGAACTAGCGATACTAGAGATCGAAGGTCTCAAGATCACAGGAGGGCAGGCAAGCCTGAAGTTGATAGATGGCTTGAGACTTAGTGGGGAAGGAGAAGGTGTCATGACCAAGGGAAGGGAGGGGGGGAGGAGGTTCTAGGACTTAAAGGGCACGATGTGGCAGATGCCAAAGGGCTCGGCTTGGGGCTGGATCTTGTAGATGAACTCCAAGGGATCCTTGAACGCCACCTCATTGGGGTAGAAGACGGGGGTCTAAGGACGATGGCGAAGGATGGGGAGGAGGAGTCTATAGCTATGCCCTTGAGCGCCCTACTCAACGGCACGTGGTCATCCCTTCCCGATGGAGGGAGGGAGGGCATGGGGGAGAGGGACTACAGTGTGGTTCTTGATCTAAAGCTCGACATGGATTTTGAGGGAAAAACTTATAAGGGGTTAGCACGGTTTGGTTTGCATTAGTTTTTTTTTAAAAAAAAAACTCAAATCGAAACTAAACCAAATTTTTTGGTTCAAATCTTTCTCAAACTAACACCAAACCAGATTTTAGAAGAACCGATTTAAACTGAACCAAAAAGACAAACTTAGGTTAGGTTCATGGTTCAACTAGTTTTTTGCACACCCCTAAATTTATATAACTGGACTGCCACCTAAGCATCCGTAGGAGTTGAAAATATTAAATGATATTCTGCAAAAAAGGAAGAAAAGAAGAACCATGTGTTGGTTTTTCAACTTACTGAGAGTCACACGTTTTGCATGAATTGCACATAGATTTGCATCTTCAAATAATCCTAGTATATAACACTCTGCTGCCTGCGAGAATTTGACACATGAATGATATAATGCATCAAAGACTTTGAAGGTGGATCGTATTTGATGCTATTCAGACACCTAACATACTTTTGGTCTTAAAAAATAGAAATAGGAGTACATTTGTATCACAAAAATTGTTGCATTACTACAATCACCCAAAAAAGAGGAAATAAGAGAGAGCAAAAGTAGTGGTCACCTCTTGAATTGCAACCAGAGCTTCAGGTGTCCAACGAGACACATCTCTCGAATAGAAGTTAGTAATCTCCCTCACCTAGAAATATTAACAAACACAATTAGAACCAAAGCAGACAATCATTCCATTTCTCCATAAACCCCAACTTATCATCTGAAAAGAAAGTAAACGGGCAGGATAACATACAGAACTACCCAAATCTTCAAAATCAAACTATCAGCTAATCAATTGCAGAATCCATATCAACACATAACAGTACATATACTTAAACTCACATACCACTCCAGAGTACAAGTTCCACCATCCCTGCCCTAACTATCGATCCAGAAGCTAGAATTACGGTTACCACCACTAGCATTTCGCAGATTTAACCAAATACCTAATAATTCCAGGGGGAGGGGGAAGAAGTGATTTAGTAGCAAGTACTAACAAGTCTGACGAAGGGTGCAGCCGGGATCAGCAGCGTCCAAGTCTTCTGCAGCTTCCGGATCTCACGCAGGGCCACGGTCCCCGGCCGGAACCTCCGGCGCTTGCGGGCCTGGGTTGCAGGAGTTCCTCCCTCTCCTAAAATAACCTTTTTTTTAATCAAAAAAAAGAAGGCCAATCCCCAAGAAAACTCGGAGAAACCAAAGAAGCAAAAATCAAAAACTAATATCCAACAAGAATCAAACCTGGAGTCGCCTCTGCTTCGCTGCTTCTCGCATTCGACTCCCCTCGCTGCCATTTTCACGCACAACACCAAATACTTATCAACAAAATTAGTAAAAAAGGAGTAAATATGAGACAAAATGAGGGATATTGGAGGCTCACATGCGTAGAGCGAGACGGCGTCCCCGAGGTACTCGCTTCGCCTGGACGTAAGATTGGGGATTAGGGTTTCATAGATTTAGAATCAGAGAGAGAGAGAGAGAGAAGAGTAACCGAACCAGCTTGCTGCTGCGAAGGCTGGTTCCATTGAAGCCTTTTTCTCGAGCGGGAGCGGGGCTTGTTAGAGAAGTGCTTCGTCCTCGCCATGGGAGGACGCGGAGAGAAGGAGCCAAGCCCAGAGAGGGAGGCGGGTGCGGTGGGTTTGTTTTTTTTTAATTTGGAGGGCCTTTTTTTTGTCTTCGGCGGGGCTTAATCTTTTCGAAATGGATTGTGATCCGTTCGTAAACGCGTACAGAAATTTATATGCAGGAGTCTTACCTACCGTCCGATCGGCTCGCCTGAAGCCATCTCGTCCGCTCGTTTCGGAGTCTCAGCGTGGGAGGGAGCTATAGAGCCTGTGTGCTCATAGAAATATCCGTGCGCGCGTCTGGAAGATACCGTTTATACCCACGTCTGGATCGAACAGTTGAGAGTCGCCCCGGTCCTGCTTCAGCCCTTCTGGGAAAGTTCCCGCCAAATTTTTAAGCTGGCTCGCTCGTTTGAACTTATGTACGGTTGAGCTACAACATCATAATGTGGACGTAGTTAGAATGAATTAACACCCTACTTTTTTTTTTTCTATTTGTTTCGTTTTCTCTTTCTCATATTTGTTTAATTATTCATTCTGCTGGAGGTTGTGTTGGGTCATAAGTAGATTTTATTTTTATTTATTTATTTAATATTTGCCTAATACATTTTTTATGTTTCCTATTCAATACTATTTATTAGTTAATATTTTATTTTTATTTTACATGCATGCATTTGCTGTTATATGGTGTATATTGCATATTTAAGTAATAATTGATATAATATTACAGTTCATACTCTCTGACATTGTTACTATTCTATAATAAATAATATTTTTTATAATTTTAAAGTTTTTTTATTTTATCTTAGTTACTGATAGTTAATTTTATATCAAATAAAATTTATTTATTATTATTTTATGCTGCAGATAATAACAATTAGAATGTTATTGAAAATATCATTCTTTTCTTTTCATTGTCGGAATCTTTCCTTTCTTGTACAAGTGAAATTGCCCTTCATTCAAATGATTATCTTGGTTCCAAAGAAAATGTTGTTACATCCATTGTTGTCATAACAAATATTAAAATGGGACAAAAGCTGGAAATCCTATTCCGATGCCCGTTCCATTAAACTAGATATAATGCAATACCCTTGTTTATAATTGAGGTTCCAAAGAAGTTAGGCCGAACCAAGGTATGCTTGAATTCGACCAGTTTGATATTCAAGCCATGTTTCCGGACCCAAATCCAATGCATTAGCTAATCAAGTTGGGCTAGGTCGGGTGCATGAAAAAGAACTTTAGACCTGATTGGGTTCACTTGAGGTCAAGTATAATCTAGGCCCAACCTAAAATATTTAGGTTCGAACTAGGTCGAACCAAGTTTGCCATTCGAGTCAAGCATTTATGATTAAAATATCATAATTGATAATTAAGAATGGAATATAAAATTTAAAAATAAAATAAAAATATTTAAATCAAATTTTCATTCAAAATTTTTTAATATTATCCAAGTTATTGATGCATTATAAATAAAAATCCAACAAAACAAACATTCAAATAAGAGTGTTTTTAAATAAAATTTTTAAATATAGTTAAGTGAAAATAGGCAAAAAAAGATATAATTTTTGAAACATAAAAAAGAGGACTTAGTTTAAATAAAAGTTCATTCAATAAATTAAGAAAAATATTTACAGTGAAAAAAAAGGCTTATAAAATTTAAGTTTTTGGGTCAGAGACCGGGTACAGATCAAGTGAGGTATATTTTTTTTGTTAACAAAAACTAGGCCCAAATGATACGAGGTTGGGTCGGGCCGGGTCGGATCCAGTTGACAATATTACGTTCCGAACCGGCCTAGGACTTAGATTGAATCTAATATCTGAACTTATCCCACCCTTCAAATACGGATCAAGTTTGAGTCAAATCAGGTCGGATCACATATGGATGTGACCTAAGTCCTGCTATCAACGTTCACTCGAACACCATTATCTCGGCCCCATCAAATCCCATCATGTCCCAACATCCATTGGCCCTCCACCACCCACGCCTTCTCCATCAGCCATCTCTCAAGACCCTCACCAAGGATCACCTATTGAATGGCTTTGATGGCATAAAGATTCCAGTATCCTCTTTTTTTTCCCCTCTATGACCGGTCTAACACCGACACCATAACTGCACCATCCTGCAATCACCAACGCTATCCTAGCAACTTCAATTCGGCTTTGAGACCCACCAGATCCCATGCATCTTAGATTTTCTCATAGGTATTTCATCGAGAAAGAAAAGTGAACTGGCTGGCTAAAATACTAAAGATCTATATCAGTTTGTGGTCAATATTAATGAATTCGTACTGCAGTGTCCTCTAATCCATATAAATTATGGGCACTCTAATCCATATAAATTATGGGTAGAATTCATTCTGATACCACTTTATTACAACCTATGAGCTCACCCAAACAAATTATTCGAAAAGTATTATTTGGATAGCACAGTTATTTCCATCCCGATATCTCCATTGCATTTTTCAACTTACAACGGTTGATATTTAATATTTAAAAATAATTACAATAAAAGCAAAACTCTACGTGGTCACATGTTCAGCAGCGAAGGAAAAATAAGTTGTGTACAAATAAGCGGGAAAGGTAATACCTGTGAACATGAAATACGATGCAGTGATGAACATGATGGCTGCTAAAATTCCTTGTTTTACTGGGTGAAGCCATTCTCAGGGCTCGTTTGGTTCGCGGGAAGCATTTTTCTTCCTAGAAATATGATTCCTGGGAAACAAATTCCTAGGAAGAGAATGCCTAGGAAAGTATTTTTGGCATGTTTGGTTGACCATGGGAAAGTGACAAATTTCCAAGGTGCTTATGTTTGGTTGGCCATCCACTTTCCTAGGAAAGTTATATATAATTCCTATTATGCCCTTAATAAAAATTAGGTTTTTAATGCCTCTTTAATGCTTCTTTAATGCTGAAGGGACTTTTTGGGAAAAAGTAAAAATGGAGTGATTCCCGCCTCATGGGAAAGTAACCTTCTCATGTTTCTCATGGGAAAGACTTTCTCATGAAATGTGGGAATCACATTCCCATGGGAATATAACTTTCCCTTCTCTCTCCTTTGAAAACTCCAACCAAACAAGAGGCATCTCATTACTTTCCCGTTGACCACACTTTCCCCCCTTCTTTTCCCGCGAACCAAACGAGCCCTCAGAGTCAGAGGTATGCTGGTTGCATAGAAAAACACTCCCAAGACGAGTCAGGTGGGGAGATGAAGTGATTGTTTTGGTTGCTGAATGCTTTTTTCATCTTAACTGGTATCCCAAATATCACCTATGTTGCATTGGCTATCCAAAATTGATGGTCATTGATCGATATAATGATGCTTTAGTGCCATTAAGCCATGCACTTGCGAGAGATATCCTTTATTTTGTTTTCTTAGAAGCAAGATCAAGATAATTTTTCTGCGTGCCCCAAAGCTTGCACACCAGAATTTTAGCTCTCTAAACGCATGCCAAGTTCATAAACTTTACACGGGCAATTCAGTTAGGATGCTAATAGAAAGTTACATCAGCGCCTTAATATGTTTCCATGAAAACCTTCTTTCAAATGACAAAAAACCACAAATGTTTACATGGAAAAAGCTGAGCTCTTAAAATGGATATCCAGTTGATCTAATCTGAAAGGAGACAACTTTTGCAAATTGAAGAGTGAAAAATTACCTCATGTTGTCTTTTCATGGCTTTTTCAACAACAGTTTACTGTTTTTTTATCACTGCCTTCAAAGAATAAATCCCTGAGAACAGATTAATTGAACTTTATCTGAGTTTGACATACATAACACTGCTTAGACAATAATGTTTACACAATCAACTCTGTCTATTTCGAGTCAACAAATTTTCCATCGATCCCTTACCGTGTCGTCCAAAATATTATACATTTATACCAATACATCTGTCAGATATTTCCAAGCACCTCATCGGCACCATACTTCCAAAGATTGATATATTGGTCCCAAAACTTTTCCATGACCATGACTGTCCTCATAATTATTTTAGGATAACCTCAGTTCTGACCTAGAGGGGAAGGCAAAAGGCAACAAACCTAACTGGCCAAACAACAGCTCAATTGGAACAACCAACAGTTCAAACTAACCTTTACCTTCAGAAAATCCAAATGTAACTTATGAAACAGGTTAGAGAAGACTGACAAATTCCAAACATAAACCAAGCATCGAAATTCTAGTCATTCTCAATTTTCTTTTTAAGAGAAAATCTTTACAGAAGAAAAAGTCTGGTAGCAAACCAAGGCATGACACTTAATGTGCAAAGCATACATGCTAGACTAACCGTGATTTCCAACAGAAGTTCCTCTTAGGCTACATACTTCTTCTTGGCTTTGCTCCATTCCCCAGAAGGGAAAAAAATCTTAATTCACCCTGACAACAAATAGATGACCCCCTTTTACTTATTTGAGATGAACTATTAGCACTTTTTGATCCCTTAGTAAATTCAGGAATTTTCTGTATGCATTGTAAGGACATGATCTGGGATTGATCCCATGCTTCAGTATTCTCTAATCTAAATGATGAGGCATTTCACAAAATGCCATCTGACCATCTTTGCCATTCCCTATGACTAAACAAGCAGCAAATACAGAAGCAACATGATCATTGAAATAGAAATCCAAGGCAATGACAATGAAATACCCGTCCGACAGCAAGGTCAACCATCCTGTTCTTCGATGCTTTTAGAGTACAGGATGATCCTAGTAGAAAGGCTAATTATTAGAGCTTCCCTATGTTCGTCCATTCCTCTCAATTAAAATGGATACAAGATGACCCCTGAAGGAAAGGTTAATTGCTGCTTTCTTGATTCTATAGCAAGGGACAAGGCCTGAAAAGAAGAGAGCTAGAGTGGTCGCAATGAAGATAAGACTACATCTTGCAAAGAGCTATCTCTCTGCATAGCAGCCTTAAATTCATCAAATGTGACCTTCCCATCATTGTTGACATCCATCTGATCAAAGATCTCATCCAGCTTACCAGGTTCCGCTATATCAGCTGGAAGGCAATCCTCAGGCAAGGCCTGCATATAAGATGATGCATATTACTGTTGTTGGATTAACAAAAGAACTGGTAATGGCTTGGAAGAAGAAGAGTGATGAGCAAGATTACTCGAAGCATAGATGCTAACTCTTCCTTACTGATGCATCCGGATCTGTCGGCGTCATACATCTGATGGTATCACATAACAAGTAAACCACAGGTATATTAAGAACAGATTGGACATAAGAATGTCAGAAGCATATGTTCTAAATCATTTTCTCTCAAAAAAATAGACAACCTAAAACACCATTTCCATGTATAAATTCAACCAAATATATCTCATGGATATGTTCCATAAAAAGCATGCATCTTAATATAAATATGATTGTCGTCAACCATTAGAAAAAGGTCCGGAGGTTATTACACTTGAAATGACCAGGTGATTTAGCTTCAGTCTAAGTCACAGGAGCATCAGACTTCTATGTTTCCATAGAATATAATGCATGAACCTACCAGAGTGACCATCTCTAAAAATCAAGTAGGGAATTCATGCAAACAAATGAGTGTGTTAGAACTAGTAATGGCTCTAAATGACATCTTCATAAGTGGACATATTTCAGTTTTCATTCCAAACTCCTTGATCCAAGGAATATACCGTGGAAGAAAGAAATTAGAATCAGCAACTAGTGAGCTTATTTAATCCTATGAACCAAGTTGTGGTTGACAGTTTATAAGATGATCCAGTTGTTTATTGTTCTTTCATTACAAGTTTCTTAAGGCATTTATTATTAGTATTTTGATGAATGACTACTGATGTGGGATGATAAATGAGCATAACAGGATAAAAACAAAGAGCTCAGGGTTAGAAATCCCTTTTCCTACCTCTTTAGTCAAAACATGAGATAATGAAGAGAGAGAGAGAAGAAAAAATGAGAATCAGCGTCACCTGAAAACAGAGTTGAAGAGCATCATCTCCTTGTGAATTCTTGAGACTAGATAGCCCACATAGGAGCTCTCTCATGTCCACAGTTCCATCACGATTGTTGTCAAATAAATCAAATACACGTGGAGCTAAAGGGATCAGTGAATGCATTTTCATTGCTTTCAGCACTTCCTCAAACTCAGCTAAGGTGGCATTCTCTCCATTTGCACATCTGCATCGAGGAGAATTTGCTTAAGAAATGGAAGACTGATGGAACAAATGTGTAGTGGCAAATGCAGGACTCACTTGATATGAAAGAAAGCTTGTTTCCCTGTTTCCGACATAATTCAAGAAACAATATATAGTTGTGGATGTTCTGGTACAAAAGGAATGACCGGTTCTAAGCACATGCTTTTGAATGTTCTTGTTATTTTTGAACAACAGATAGGCCATTAACTTGTGCTCCTGTGAACTAGATTAAATGAACCTTACTGGATATAAGCATCTTTAAACATTTGATGTAAGTAACTCCATTATCAAGTTGCCCTCAAACATCTATAGAAAGAGTTACACTGACAAGAAAATTGAAATGCCACTGTAGCCGCAAGAGCATCTTCTAGTTCCCCATATGTGTAAGACTGTTAATAACATAAGCATAATAATAACTCAATACTGCAAAAACTTAACCTACATTAATGAAGAGAGCCCTAAAAAGTACCTAGCAAACAAATCACAGATATTATGTGAGAAAAGGTAAAGAAACAGTAATTACACATGATAATTTATTTAGTTGTTCGATTATTTTCCATATAAATTCAGGGGCAAAACAGTGCATATATTTTGCATTATGCAAGTCTAGTAACTAGAGTAATATGGTATCATAATCTATTCAAATTTGAAACCTTTAGTCATTAGAAGGTTACCAATATTATAGAGATCTCTATTTAAACATCTCCCTGACAACAAAAACATAGAAGATTCCAGTCTGAGCATGTAATATTCAATGCTTCCTTTAATCCTCAAAATAAACTAAGCTCCTGAGACATACACTGTTTTCATTTCTAAATATCATAAAATCTCTCCATTGCAATTACATAGCAGGTAAATATCTTTGAAACCTAAATGACTTACACTGAACACTACTTACACGAAATGGAAGTCTGAGTTTGTGCAATTTAGACTTCAGGCATGGGTGATAAGCTTTTGAAATCATGGGTTCTTAAAGGAAAAAAAAAGGACTGTCAGCCATATCATTAATGTAATATGCAAAGTACCAAAAGACTTACATCCTTCTGAAGTGTGCACGTAAATTTTCAAGTTCCTCTGGGGTGAGATCATGGGATCCTAGTAGACTTTTCAGTTTCTTTGTTCTCAACATAACCTTGCTACTCAATACACTGGCTATGGCGGCTGCACGTAATTTACGCCGGGCATTGAAACTTTGCAGCTTAGAAACAACCTCTGCATCCATGAGGTCTTGTTTGGCAGAGTCCCCTATCACCCAAGGATGCTTCAAAAGCTGTTTACATACAAGATTGCCAAGGAAGAGGAAAAGAAATGATATTTGTAAGGGAGTTATATGCAATTATCAAAGATATCAGACGATAACCATCTTAAAATACAGACAAAGTACTGTCATACTTCATCAGCAGTTGGTCTTTTATATGGTTCAACAGCAAGAAGACGGGAAATCAAATCCTTTGCTGATGAAGATATGGTCTTCCATGTCTGATCCTCAAAATTGAAGTCACCCTGGATGAATAGCAAAAATCTTGATAACTAGAAACATAAAAGGAAAAAAGGGTCTTGCACGAGATATAAGTATCACAGAATGTAAAGCAAAGCCATGATTGATGAGAGAAAAAAATATAATTTAATATAGCATATAAAATGTCCAAAACTGCAACTTTGAGAAAGAATACAGATTAGTTGTATATTAAAAGGGCCCTTATTGTTAAATTTAATATTTTCGATGTATGAGTTAGTTTTTATTTTTTCTGCCACATATTCCCGTCATTTTTTTCTCATCATGGATAAAAGGCCAAGCCATTACTATGACTTGTAGACCTTTATGTAAATTATATAAGTTTGGTTGTCTTAAAATAATTGTAGTTGATGAAGCTGATTGAACAATATAAAAACTCTCATACTTTAACAATCAAGAAACATATCCCGAATATTCATTTCCATTAAGGATTACATTCTCTATCAATACAAATTCCTTTTATCCCCTCTACCAATTTTTGTCCAACTTTTCTTCAATTATCCCCTTCATTATCCCAAATCTACCAACATATATCTATGCTTTCGCATTATTACGGCTCATCAGGACTTGCCCGTGCCATCTAAATTGGCATTCCTAGTTTCTGTTGTGAATGGTTGAAGCTATAACACTTGCTATTAATTTATTCATGTTGCATTACATCATTCCTACGTCTAACAAGCATCCTTATCAACATCCTTGTCTGTTCCATATCCTGGTTTTTACAAGTAGGAATTTTGCATGTATACCTCAAAATTCCTCATTTGGGTACTTGTCCTTCAAAAAGTAGAAAGTGCATATATGCCCCTCAAGGAGTCTGGGGTTTGCAAATATATCCTTCTTGTCACGTTGTGCTCACTTCTGTTACTTTAACCTGAGAACAGTTAGGACTTAGGTCAAAAGTTAACTCAAATTGCCCGTTGTTATTTTACTCTTAATTAAACACAAATTTCAAAAGTATTGTGAGGCGCATTTGAAACTATTTTGTGTCAATGATTCTGTACTTTTCACTTTTGAATGGGTAAACAATTAAGCATTTCATAGAAAGTATATTTGCAAAAATCCTTTAAGGGATGAAACAATGTGGTTACATTATTTTTCATTTGGAGGATGTTATTTAATTGCAAGGCATATATACAACTTCAGGTTTTCGGAGGGGCATATATGCAAATTTTAGATTTTAAAAGAGAGATCTGTGCAACTTTTAGACTTTTGAGGTGTATATATGCATTTTTGCTTTTTGAAGGTCAATAAGCAACAAAGCACCTTTGAAGGGTAGAATTCAAAATTTATATTCTCAATTAGCTATGTTTTTTTCTGGAAAAAAAATACAAGCAAAGACAAGCAGTGCTCACATAATACCTTAAAACACCTCTCTATTTCAAACCTTCTATGCTTGTTCTGCAACATGTTTTCCTCACATCCGACTTCTTTTTTCTTTTGCATAATAAACCCAAAACAGCAAATTGGTCACGGTGAGGTACTTTTCCCATCCATTTCAAAAGAGGGCTCACTTTCATTTCTTTCCCCACAAAACTGTATCTCGTACACTGTTTACTTCTAACCCTGAGCACTTCCTCCAAAGAATATTTTTCTAAAATTTCACTCAATATATTTAAACTATTTTAGTCTAAGTAATTAACAGGTCGTGTCTTCATGTATACCACCACCCAAATTTACATATGACAGTTTTAAAGAGGTAAAGCTATAGGTCAAACCAAGGTAGGCCGAACTGGTACCGGTAGGCGTACCAGTCAGCCACTGGACCAGTTCGGACTGGTTTGGACCGGTACCAAACAGGTCGTGTTAACATAGCACTCGTGGTGCGCTATAGTTGACGCAATGCCCGCGCGGCGCACTGTGGCACTGGAATTGGTGCAAACCGGTTTGGTTCGCACCAGTTTCTAGCCATACCAGAACCGGCCCGGTTCCGTCCGGTATGCATCTGGTACCGGCCGGTTCTGGCCCGGTACTGCTTGGTTTCGGCCCCATAGAGGCCGGAACTATTTCTTAAGGCCGAAGTGGACCGGTTTAGTACGGGCGGAACCGGCCGGTACCGGCGGTTCAGCATACCTTGGGTCAAACTCTTTTGTCAGGTTTATTACAAGTAGACTCTTTCTTGTCTTCTCATATCTACTTTTGACATGTCTCACTAGTCTTTCATATTTTAAACTTTTGGTGAGAAAGCCAAGAATTCATCTACTATTTGTTCTATTTATTTATCCATGGGCTCCCATATGATGGGGTGGATTGTATAGAACTTTTGTTGATCAATTGAACACAAAATGGCTGGTATAAATAAAGTTAGTGTTAAAATGGATCAGAAGGCAGTAAATTTTGGATCCATACCGTTGACTATGATATCTATATCTTTAACCATTGATGGACTACAAAATAAACTTTAACAGGTATAGGTGCTTATAAATTACTTTGTCTCACACCATTCAAACTTCTACTTTTGGACCCTTCGATGCA
This sequence comes from Phoenix dactylifera, assembly GCF_009389715.1. NCBI lineage: Eukaryota > Viridiplantae > Streptophyta > Magnoliopsida > Arecales > Arecaceae > Phoenix > Phoenix dactylifera. Next base: position 17,221,537 of record NC_052394.1, on the reverse strand, counting down.
TAGGTAAAAAGCCTCCTAAATACAAGGTTTACAGTTATCAGGAATAGCCAGTGTGAACCTTAAATTTATGTTGCCCATTATTGACTTTGCATCAATAACATTGAAGTATCAATCCTACAGGGAGGAGAGTAGCATATCAATCTCCATAACATAGTTATGTGTTCCATATATCCCACCATCTCCATATCCAACTTTCAGAATTTGTAATATCAGCATATCCCTATCTTGCACTGGCAATTCATAAATGTGTCATGCTTCTTGCCTTCGATAGCTTTAATCTTTCAATACTTCTGTGTAATTAAATATCCCATTGAATTCCTAAATTATTCATCTTCTGTAGTTAATATCCAATTCTCTCTAATTCTATTTATGATAGCTACGGCCTTCCCCCCTTTCCAACATCAGGTCATACTCTCTATCGAGCTTCGCAATTTGCATAACAGATATCATGAACAAAACTCTCTCACAGACTCATGGTCATTCCCAAGTTTATGGTAAGTAAAAAGTTCAAAGTTCAAAACTACTTTTTAAGGATCTACCAAAAGTGGGGAAGGCATTAATTTACCAATTGGGGCACATCGTCTTGACCTTTTTGGATCTCTCTGTTCAAAACCCTTTTTGCTCTTACTTCCTTTTAGGTGTAAACGATTTACTTCCTATAAAAAAAAAATTATATGGGAAAATCTCTCCTGTCTGCAACTTGAACTGCTCAAAGTAAATGTTTGTGTGATATAGAACTTGAATATTGGTAAGGAAAAAAGAAGAAGAAGAATATCACTTTACACAGAATTAAAGGAGTCATTCTTGAAAAATAAATCTCCTTAAAAACATGCATCTGCTATAGAGACAAAACAAATTTATAAGGCAGCGGTATTAAATTTTGTAGCAAGAAGCAAGCATACATTATATATTAAACCAAGTAGCGAAGACATGATACAAAGAAAAAAAGACAATGAAAAATTTTCTCAGGTTTTGCACTCTTGATAGACTTACAGCCAGTATACGCTGTTGCTTTTCTCGATTTGTCGGTGCATGGAATGGTGGGCACCTGAAGCATTCAAAATTAAATAAATAAATTAAAAAAGTGGCAAACATAATCACCCGTAATGAAAGATCTAGAAATAGGGATCTCACTGTATTTATGATAAATTTCAATAACAAGATCAGCAGCATACCCGGAAAGAAGGATATACAGAATCACCCCAACAGACCACATATCACTTGCTGCAGTAACTTGCTGCCGAGACAGAGCTTCAGGAGATACGTAATCTATCGACCCAAACAATGCAACAATCGGATCGGTAAAATCCTCTACAGAACTCAAGCCAAAGTCCATTATTTTTAGACCAGAATTTGGACTGCTGTCTAAGAAAAGGCAATTCTCTGGCTTTAAGTCACGGTGAACAATGTTAGCTTTGTGAAGTGCAGTTAACCCTTCAGCTATCTGCCGAACAACCACGGCTGCTTCGAATTCTGAATAACGATCATGAGAAACAATCCTGTCAAAAAGTTCCCCACCAGAACAAAGCTCCAAAACAAGGTGAACTCCGTTCGCATCTTCATAGACATCGTAAAGGTTTATCACATTGGGGTGAGGAGAAACTTTCTCCACTATCCTCTTCATGACCAGAATTTCATTTGTAAGTAATGCATCCGATATCGATACCTTCTTCCAGGCAGGCAACCCCAAAGAGGCCAGACCCTTCTGTTCGGCTTGGTTCCGCGGCATCCCTGGGGGCATGAATCCTAATCTTCTGAGTGTCTTGATAGCAACAACATTCTTTTCGCCACTGGACTTCCTGACTCCCCTTCTCACAATGGAGAAGCCACCTCTACCGAGGACATCAGCAACTTCGTAATCATCAGACAGCTTTCTGCTTTCGTACCTCGACATTTAGCCCAGGTTTTGGATAAAAGCAACGCTAGCTTTAAAAGTTAGGTTCTAATTAGAGCAAAGTCAAACTCCCTACGCTAGTGTTCAGGTTTTCTATGAACAAATGAGCTAGCAAATGCAAAGAAAGCTATGCAATTCCTTTGGAATTTCCAATTACAATATCTTTCAAAATCAAAAGCTCAAACCAATTCAAGAAGCTGCCATGCTCTTATTATTAGATCTAATCCACTTAAGTTTGCCATGCAGCATCAAAATCCTAAAATAGAAATCAGAAAAATCCAAACTCAGTGACCTGCTTGAAATCTCAAAAACAAAACCGAACCAAATAAAATCAAGAAACAACAGAACCTAAAAAAGATAGCATCAAGACAGATTTAAACCAACAACAAAGCAGAGGAACTGAAGATGGATATTCAGAAAATAAAGAAGAACTCAATAATAAAAATACTCAAAAAAGAAGAAAAAGAAGAAGAAAACCCGGACAGCCGTTTGCCGATCAAAGATCCAGGGAGAGCCAAGCTGTCGTTTGAACCTGAAGAGCCAACTAGCGAAGTATGAGGCACGATAGGATTTTGTGGAATACTGGGGTAAAGAGAAGGGCTGGTGTGGAACCAACAAAGCTCAATGGAGAGTTTGGTGGGAGGAGAAAGGGACTGAGGGAGAAGAATAAACCCATGAACAGTGTTTGCTACTAAAAAAAAAAGGTTTACACTGTAGAGAAATGAAGGGAGAGGGATTATAGGATTATAAAAATGGAGGAGAAGGAATAATTCCAGGAGAACGGGTGATTGGGAAAAAGAGACGAGGACGAAAGGAGGACAAGGAGAAGGTGAGGTCAACTAGAAACCAGAGCAAGACCAAGACCACCATGGTTAGTTAGTTAATGGGATCTTTCCCTTCGCGGGGTGGTTTACTTCTTTCTTTTTTTTTCTTTTTTTTCTTTTTGCTTAAAAAAAAAAAAAAAAAAAAAAGAAAAAAAAAAAGGAGGATAGGCAGGAAGGAAAGGACAAGCCCACCCCCGCCCATCCTTTGATGCGGGCAAAAATGGCCGTTTGTTGGGCACCCCAATCGATTTTACTGATGCCTTTTCCACCTATGGGTCCGGCTCAGCTATCCCTCTGGGCTCTGACTCGAGTCCCAAGTATGAGTACGTCATATCTGGCACCATCCCAGCTACTAGCGGTCCAAAAATGATCATATACCTCAAATTCAAGCAATGGCCGAAGCCACATTTTAATTGTGACTGCAGCGACTCGAACTTGGGATCATGATATTAGAATTTCCGTCCAACACCACTAGGCTACCACATCGGTGACAGGGGTAATTTACTTCGGCAGCGAAATCTGGAGGCAGCTTGGCGTGGCGGCGGATCACCAGAGGCGCTAATTGACCAGGTTTGGGCCGTGTCACGTCTTGGACCGTAATAGCATAACCCTGGAACTTAAGTTTGGCTCGGGTACAAATAATTTATGAGACCGAATACTTGTACTAAACGATAACACTAAGGCGAGGTCCATATCCCTTACCAGCTACGCACTCCCATTATTTCTTGTGTCTTTTCCTAACATTTTTTTAGATAGATAGATAGAGGGTGTATGATGTCACATAAGATTTATAGTATCCAATAAGTTAAGGTCGGAAATTTTGGAACGCCAAAAAGCATTTTAGACCCTCAAATTTTTTTTATATGAAGTAAAGATATTTGATAAAAATTTTAAAAAGTTGTTTTAGCTTTCCCATAAAGCTACGAGCAGTTTTTTGGAAGAAGCTCCATTTTGGAGCTTTTCGAAAAAACACTTTTAGGCCCGGTGGGAAAGCAATTTTTTTACCCAAATACCGGTGATAAAATATAACAATTACACAAAATGTCCTTTTAATAATTTTTTAACTAATTTTATCACATAGCTAGAAAATTTGTTATACTATAAAAAATTAATTTATACTAATAATTATAACATTTTATATCTTTATTATTGTATTATACTATAAATATAATATTATATTACATTATATCATAATATATTGATATATTATGTTAAATAATTTAATATTATATTAAATTATTATGTTATAGTATATAATATAATATTACTATATTATAATAATATTATACTATATTATATATTTATGTATCAATACATATTATATCTATTATGCTCTATTGTATAATACTATGCAATATTATTTATGGTCATTTCATCGTACCAACAGTATTTTGATAGTTTGTTTACCAAATACTTGTTAAAGTGGCACAACACTTTTGTTGCTGGAAATTGGACCTGGGGGCCGCCGTGAAGCCGGGGAAGGAGGAGCTCCGCTGCTGCAGGGGGCGGACGGCGGTGCGCCGACTGGCTGCGTCCTCCGCTGCGGGGGGGGTGTGCAAGTCCTGCAAGAAAAACCGGTGGCCGGGCTCCCCGGCGCCGGCCCTCCGATGCCTAAGTCAGAGGGGGCAAGTATGTGGAGAGAGCAGGGAAGAGAGTATATGGAGAAGACAGCAAGAACATTTGGATAAGATAAAGAAGACGAAGAGGATGATGTCCTCAATTGTGTCTGTGCTTCCCGGAGGGTTCAGTCCCGGGGATCTGTTTCCGTTTTTGTTGTCCTCCCCCTCCCTTGGTTCTCCCAGGTTCCCTTTTATAGGAGGGGATTACGTTACCTGGGAGGTAACCGGGGGATTTGTCCCTGTCTGTAATAATTGGGCACGATTTGGCCCATTTATGGCGTAGTGGAGAACGCGGCCGAATCAGACCGGAACCAGGGAGTTGTCACGGTCGATCGGACCTGTTGGAGTGGTTGAACCGCCGGCCGTAGCGGGCTTGGGGTCTGTGGATGGTAAGTGCATTTATTACCGAATGAACCGGCGGTCAGGTAGAGCCATGCGCTCTGATGGTTCAGTGATCCGGAGATCGTCTTGGGCCGTGTTCATTAAATGCCTGAGTGCATCGGAGACTTGAGGGAGTCTCATGCATTAATGGCAGGTCGTGCCGAACGCCTGCGGAAATCTTATGCCTTGATGGCTTGGAGATAGTGGCAGGTCGCAAGCCGTAGGAGTTGTCAAGTCCCTTGGACTTTAGGCGGAGGTTGAACATTTGGTTAAGGCATCGGCTCGGCAAGGGTGCCGAGCCGAGCTGGTCGCCCAATGGGGCGCCCTGTGGCGGGGCTGCTTTGAGCACTCCTGGTCGGCGCCCTTTAGGCGAGCACCTTCTAGCAGAGCGCCTCGGCGCTGTCTTTGGTCGGCACTTTCTAACCGAGCAGCTTATTTTGGTTGGGCACCTCTTGGCGCGCACTCTGGTCGGCGCCCTCTAGTCGAGCACCTTCCTGGTCGGCATCCTTTGGCCGAGCAGCTTTCTGGCCGGTACTCCTTGGCCGAGCAGCTTCCGGTCGGCGCTCTTCGGCCGAGCGGCTTTCCGGTCGGCGTACTTCGGCCGAGCGCCTCCGTGGATGTATGACTTGGGGTTTTTCTCCCAACACTACCCCCCGACTTCCGAGCTCCAGTTGGCTACCAGCTGGAGCGCGGGAAGTAGCTTTAATTGGGTCATTACGAATTCCGAAAATTTCGATTTACTGCGCGTTTTGAGTTATCGAACGCTTCGAGGTGCCTTTAATAGGCGGCGTCTCTTCTTTCCCGAAGAGCCTCATTATTGGGACACCTTTTGTGAAGCGTCCTCGCGTCGTGGGCTCATGATGGGGCCGCACGATCTTCGATTGCGGACGCCTTTCCGCGCGATCCGATGGGGCACTTCGACTTTCGAAGCGCTAGCCCTAATTAAATGCGTCGTTCTGTCTTTTAGACCGACACGTGTTATCATCTAACCAGGACGCAGCGCTTTCTTCGCTGATCCGGGCCGTTGGGGAGGTCTATATAAACTCTCCCCCGGCCCCCTGTTCTCTCTCTATTGCTTTCTGCTTCCAGCTTCCTATTCTCCCAGTCTTCCTCAGACCGAAGTCCCTTCTCTCCGGCATCCTTCCCAGGTCCCCCTTCTTTTTGATTTCCCTCTCTTGCAATGGGTTCTTTGCCTAGCGAAGTAGTGTCCACCATGAGTGTCCTGGAGGTCGAGATGGCCGAAGAGTGGTTTTTCCCTCTTCACGGGTTTCGCTTGGAACCCGCCAGGCGAAGGGATCGGGTAACCGATCCTCCGGTAGGCCGGATCGGAGTGCACTCGGAGTCACTCTGGGCCGGCCTCCGATTTTCTCTCCACAGCTTTGTGAATGAGTTGCTGGCGGTATGCCAGTTGGTTCCGGCGCAACTCACTCCAAACGCTTGGAGGACAGTGATGGGTTTCCTGTCACTGTGTTTACTACAGGGGATTCCTACCTCTGTCAACGTCTTCCGGCGACTTTTTATTTTCAAGTCGAACCCGGGAGACGGGGAGTGGCTCTACATCGCCCTCCGGGCAGGTCGGCCACTTTTTCATGGTGCCCCCTCATCCATTCATGGTTGGAAGGAGAAATTCTTCTTCCTGGGCTCTGAACGGTCCTGGGGGTTTGACCCCAGGTGGAGGCCGGCCCAGCTTAAATCCATCAACAGGCTCCCCCAGCTTTCTCTGCGTGAGCAGGAGATCTTTGACACCATCCACAGCCTTGGGGACGGGATTTTGCTGAACGGCCTCATTAGCGAGGACGCCCTGGTGAACGTGGGCTTGAGCTCGGCACGTCCTCAGGGTAAGGATAGTTACAGCAACTTTTTATTTCCTTATTGTTCTAATATTCTAATTTTGCTTATCTTTGCAGACATCGCAAAAATGGTGACCAAGAGCGAAGTCCTTTACGCCCGCTTCCAGAAGAGGGCAGCCGAGCTCTCGGGGGAGCCTGCGGAGCCGAGAAAGAAGCAGAAGGTCTCGGTAACCTCGACTCCCTCGGCGGCAGTGGTGGCCGAGGCGGGTCCTTCCCGCCCTGCGCATCCCGAGGCGGGGCCTTCTCGCCCCGCTATCTCCGAGGCGGGGCCTTCTCAGCCCGCGCGCCCTGAGGCTGATCGGAGAGAGGGCGCGGGCTCTGGGGGCTCGGGCTCCAGAACCCCGATGGCGCCCCCATGCCCGGCGCCCTTGATGCAGGTCCCTGGTCGGCAGGACGCTCCAGTTGCCGACCAGGGGAGGAGTTCAGCGGGTCCCGTGCTTGCACGCCCCGCTATAGTTGTGCGGCGGTTAGACCAGCCGCTCGCCCGACCCCAGCCCCTTAGCTCCCAGCCGGGGAGCAGTCAAGGAGCCTCGGGGTCGGCTCCACCTAGGCCAGATGGCGCTGGCCTCCCGGGCCCTTTGAGCTCGGAAGAACGGGTGCCCTTCGCACCCACCTGGTCGGTGTTCGAGGGCGATTCGGCCCTCGAAAACCCGCGAGTGGCGCGCGAAGTTTTTCGGCTCGCGCTGCTCCCGGCCGACCGGGCCATGATGCAGTCCATGAGCTACAACGCTTTTATGGACGCTACGCGCTGCAACTCCGTTCGGGTAAGTAAAATTTTTCGCCTATGTAATCTGTATAGTTTTTCTACTAGCGGCGCCTTATGTTTTTCTTTTCGTCTCTTTTACAGTATTTGCACGAGACGGAGATGCTGATGCACCTGGTTCAAGAATACCGGAAGAAAGCCCGGAGGTGCCAGCGCAGCTATGAGGAGGCCCAGAAAAGGTACATGGCCACCGAGGCGAAGTACCAAGCCTCCGAAGAGAAGTACCAGGCCTCTGAGGCCGAACAACGGGTGCTCCAAGAGAAGGTCGGAGCATCCGATGAAAGGATTCGAGCTCTGACCGCCGAGCTCGATGAAGAGAAGGGCGCGCACGCATTGGCAAGGTCCGAGCTGCGCGCCGCGGAGGCTCGATTGGCCAAGGCCGAGCAGGCGTTGGCCTCCCGCGAGCAGGAGGTGGGAAATGCCCGCCTCCGACATTCGGAGCTCGAGCAGGAGCTGAGGGGACTCGAGCAGAGAGCCGCTTACCACGAGGCCCGGGAGATAGAGGCCCGGGAGAACGCCCAAAACGCAGTGAAGCTCTTCCGTGAGTCGGAAGAGTTTCACGAACTCATGGCTGAGGAGGGCGTGAACGGGCTGATCCAAGGCTTCCGGGATTTCCGCAATCAGTTGCGGCGGCTTCTCCCGGATTTTGATGTTAACCTGCTCCAGCCGGGAGCAGGGAGGGCGGAAGCGGAGGCAGAAACTCCGGAGGCGGAGGCAGAAACTCCGGGGGCCGAGGCGGCCGTAACTGTCCCCGAAGTGACCGAGGTCGCCCCCGAGGCTACTCCTATTGCTGCCGAGGCCATCGAAGAGGTCCCGACAGCCGAGCCAACCACTACTGGTACTGCCGAGGCCGAGGTGGTCGAGCTCGAGCCTCCGATGTAATTTTTGTTATTTCTTGTAAAGTCGGGATGGCTTCCCATACTTGTAAGGGCCAAACCCGGATTTTGTACTTAGCCTACGGGCCTTTTTGAAATGAATATACATTTCTTTTTTGAAAACTCGTCTGTCGTAGCCTAAGTTTTTCTGCTCGGATCCATTTTAGGTTCCGAGGATATGGGCTCTAGGGCCTCATCTTTTCCCGCCACAGGGTTTGAGTTTGAGTTTGGCTTGCCGAGCTCCATTGCTCGGTTCTTCGACTAGTGGTATAGCAACCCTTGTGCTTATACCAAGGATTTGGGCTCGGAAAGTTTTTCCGAGCCTAGTCCAGAATTCGACCAAGCCCTAGGGCGGTCGTTAGGACTTAAGACTTCTTAATGCGGCGAATTTCGAATCCGGGCCTCGAGTTGCCGGGGCGAACCGGATTCTTCTCTTACAAATGGACTGCATACTCGTCAGCTCGTGACGGGGATTCACCGGGCTTGGTACAATGTGTCGGTGTCATGAGCACTTCTTCGCCGAGGCGATCGAAGACGCTCCTCTGTTCGGTGTCCGTTCTTTGAGGACATTGGCAGAGAAATAGATAAAATGATGTAGCAACATTAAATACATGGGTACCTTGTACCATGTGCGTCCTGGCGTCGAGGCGACTGAAGACGCTTCTCTGCTCGGACTCCGTTCTTGGAGGGCATCGACAGAGAAATCCAAGAATAGGTAATGTAATGTAAAAACATTAAATAAATAGGTACCTTGTACCGTGTGCGTCCTGACGCCGAGGCGATTGAAGACGCTTCTTTGCTCGGACTCCGTTCTTGGAGGGCGTCGACAGAGAAATCCAAGAATAGGTAATGTAATGTAAAAACATTAAATAAATAGGTACCTTGTACCGTGTGCGCCCTGACGCCGAGGCGGCTGAAGACGCTTCTCTGCTCGGACTCCGTTCTTGGAGGGCGTCGACAGAGAAATCCAAGAATAGGTAATGTAATGTAAAAATATTAAATAAATAGATACCTTGTACCGTGTGCGTCCTGACGCCGAGGCGACTGAAGACGCTTCTCTGCTCGGACTCCGTTCTTGGAGGGCGTCGACAGAGAAATCCAATGACGAAGAGCGGGCCGGACTCGTTGGCTGAAGCCGATGGAGCACGAGCCGAGCTCGTCCGGTCAGAGAGGACCGCTAACTCATCTCGATGTCTCGAGCATCCCTATAGTTGGGGCATCCCGACGTCTCGGGGCATCCTGACCGTGGTCAGGGTAGGAGCACGAGCCGAGCTCGTCCGGTCAGAGAGGACCGCTAACTCATAGCCGATGGAGCACGAGCCGAGCTCGTCCGGTCAGAGAGGACCGCTAACTCATAGCCGATGGAGCACGAGCCGAGCTCGTCCGGTCAGAGAGGACCGCTAACTCATCTCCCGACGTCTCGGGCATCCCTATAGCCGGGGCATCCCGACGTCTCGGGACATCCCGACGGATCGAGGCATCCCGACGTCTCGGGGCATCCTGACCGTGGTCAGGGTAGGAGCACGAGCCGAGCTCGTCCGGTCAGAGAGGACCGCTAACTCATAGCCGATGGAGCACGAGCCGAGCTCGTCCGGTCAGAGAGGACCGCTAACTCATATCCCGACGTCTCGGGCCATCCCGACAGATCGGGGCATCCCGTTGCGGCAGGGCATCCCAATATATTGGGGCATCCTGACGTCTCAGGGTAGGAGCACGAGCCGAGCTCGTCCGGTCAGAGAGGACCGCTAACTCATAGCCGATGGAGCACGAGCCGAGCTCGTCCGGTCAGAGAGGACCGCTAACTCATAGCCGATGGAGCACGAGCCGAGCTCGTCCGGTCAGAGAGGACCGCTAACTCATTGCCGATGTCTCGGACCATCCCGACGAATCGGGGCATCCCGTTGTGGCAGGGCATCCTGACCGTGGTCAGGGTAGGAGAAATAAACCTGACATCATGAGATAATCAGGAAAAATTGGTGAGCTCAAAATGGGTATACGGACCGTAAGTTTATTATAAAATGGAATTCATAAAACGAGGTTCAATAATTGAATAATGGGGAACCCCTTAGGGTTCTACTGATGGTACACGCGGAGGTTTTCAGAGCTCCAGCTCCGCGGAATGGGCGTCCCGTCTGGGGACTCCAGCTGGTAAGTTCCGGGCCGGCGAACGCGCGTGACTCGGTACGGTCCTTCCCAATTGGGGGCCAGCTTTCCTTGCTCAGCAGGTCGGGAGGCTTCAGCTCTTCTGAGGACAAGGTCCCCTGGTCTGAAGGATTTGATTTTGACCCTGGCGTTGTAGTACTGAGCTGTCTTTTGCTGGTACCTCGCCATACGAACTCGGGCGGCCTCCCTTGTTTCCTCGATCAAGTCAAGGTTACTTCTGAGCTGCGAAGAGTTGGAGCTGGCATCATGACGCTCGACTCTTGGAGAGGGAAGCCCAATCTCCAGTGGGATGACGGCCTCCATCCCATATGTTAAGTTAAAGGGAGTCTCGCCGGTGGGGACACGGAACGTGGTCCGGTAAGCCCACAGGATATTATATAGGTCTTCGACCCATTGTCCTTTGGATTTGTCGAGCCCGGCTTTAAGACCCTGCAAAATGGTACGATTTGTTACCTCGGTTTCTCCGTTTGTTTGAGGGTGCGCGACCGAGGTGAAGCGGTGGTCAATGCCAAGCTCGGAGCAGAACTCTCTGAAGTGGATGTTGTCGAACTGGCGACCGTTGTCAGAAATAAGGATGCGGGGAAGTCCGAATCTGCAAATAATGGACTTCCAGACAAAATCCCGCATCTTCTGCTCGGTGATCCGGGCAAGGGGCTCGGCTTCTACCCACTTGGTGAAGTAGTCGATGGAGACGACCAGAAATTTTCTTTGCCCGGTGGCCAGTGAAAATGGCCCTAGGATGTCAATTCCCCACTGGGCAAAAGGCCAAGGGGAACTGATAGAAGTCAAGGGAGCCGAGGGCCGGCGCTGAACATTGGCATTCCTTTGGCACCGGTCACATCTTTGGACAAAGTCCATGGCATTCTTCTGGAGTGTCGGCCAATAATATCCTTGGCGCAAAATTTTGTGGGCCAGCGCTCGCCCTCCTAGATGGTTTCCACAGATTCCTTCGTGGACTTCACGCAGGGCATAATCCGTCTCTGTTGGGCGGAGGCATCTGAGGAGTGGAGAAGTGAAGGATCTTCGATAGAGGTTTCCCTCGTATAGTATGTACCGGGTGGCGAGGCGCTTGACTCGGCGAGCCTCTCGTTCATCAGTGGGGAGGACTCAGTGCATCCCAGTGCAGAAGGTCTTGTAGATAGCTGATGAGTTCGTCCATCCAGCTTGGCTCGAACTCAGTGCAGAAGGTCTGCTCGGGCTCGTCTGTACTGGGCTTTTGAAGATACTCCAGCACGGCCCCCTTGGGAAGCTCGCTCATACGAGAGGACGCCAGCTTTGACAGCTGGTCGGCCCTGAGATTCTCCGACCTGGCAATATGTTGGATGTGGAAAGAGTCCAAGGTCGAGGCGAGATCCCGTACCTTCTGAAGATACTTCTGCATGGTCGGGTCTCTGGCTTCGAAGTTGCCCATAATTTGGTTGACGGCGAGCTGAGAATCACTGAAGGCCCTCAAGTCCTTCACTCCTAGCTCCTTGGCTAGCTTGAGCCCAGCAACGAGCGCTTCGTACTCCGCCATATTACTAGAGGCAGGAAACTCCAGGCGCAAGGCTTGCTCGGCGACCACCCCTTCTGGGCTGGTGAGAATGAGCCCTGCTCCGCTACCCCCCGAGTTTGAAGAGCCATCGACATGCAAGGTCCATGTCAAACTCGGGGTCTGCTCCGTGAGTGGCTCTGGCTCGGGTTCGTCCTCGTCCGGTATGGTGCACTCGGCTATAAAGTCTGCGAGTGCTTGTGCTTTGATTGCCGGTCTGGGTCGGTACTCGATGTCAAATTCCCCGTGCTCAATGGCCCATTTTGTGATCCGGCCGGCACGGTCTGATCTCTGTAGGATCTGCTTGACCGGCTGGTCGGTCAACACAGCCACTGTATGGGCTTGGAAGTAGGATCGGAGCCTCCGAGCCGAAATGACCAGAGCATAGGCGGTCTTCTCGAGCTTGGCGTATCGGGTCTCGGCGTCCCTCAAGACCCGGCTGGTGTAATACACTGGCTTTTGAAGTTTGCCCTCCTCTCGGACCAAGACCGAGCTTACCGCAACAGGGGAGACAGCTAGATATAAGTAGAGGATCTCACCCTGTTGCGGCTTTGTGAGCAGGGGAGGGGAAGCCAGGAGATGTTTGAGCTCTTCAAAAGATTGCTGGCACTCGTCTGACCACAAAAAGTTCTTCGGCTTCTTGAGGGCCGCGAAAAATGAAAGGCAGCGCTCAGCCGAGCGGGAGATGAACCTCCCGAGAGCTGCAACTCGGCCTGTGAGCCGTTGTACCTCCTTGACCGTCCTAGGAGGCGTCATCTTTTGAAGGGCTCGGATCTTCTCTAGATTGGCCTCGATTCCTCGCTGTGTAATGATGAAGCCGAGGAATTTGCCGGAGGTGACTCCGAATGCACATTTAGCTGGATTGAGCTTCATCTGGTACTTTCGGAGCGTGGAGAATGCTTCATTGAGGTCGGCTATATGGTTTTGTGCCACCTTGCTTTTCACTAGCATGTCATCCATGTAGACCTCCATGTTCCGGCCTATTTGATCTTTGAAGATCCGGCTGACCAGCCTCTGATAAGTTGCCCCGGCATTTTTTAAGCCGAATGGCATCACCTTGTAGCAATAGGTTCCCCCATCGGTGATGAAGGCTGTCTTCTCCTCATCTTCTGGCGCCATGCGGATCTGGTTGTATCCGGAGAAGGCGTCCATGAATGCCAGTAGCTCGTGACCCGAAGTGGAGTCCACGAGCTGGTCGATGCTGGGAAGTGGAAAACTGTCCTTTGGACAGGCTTTATTCAGATCAGTGTAGTCCACGCACATACGCCACTTCCCGTTGGCCTTCTTGACGAGGACCACATTGGCGAGCCACTCCGGGTAAGCTATCTCCCGGATGAATCCAGCTTCGAGGAGTTTGCTGACCTCCTCGGCTGCTGCTTGCTGTCGTTCAGGGGCGGCGCCCCGCTTCTTTTGCCGCACGGGCTTGCTGGTTGGCTTTACTTGGAGCCGGTGGACCATGATCTCTGGATCTATCCCCGGCATGTCTGCAGGCGACCATGCGAAAACATCCATGTTGTCTCGCAGGAAGTTGGCGAGGCGACCCCTCTCGTGCGCGTCAAGATCGGAGCCGACCTGCACGGTTAGCTCAGGAGAGTTCTCACGTAGAGGAACCTGAATTAATAACTCACCGGGCTCTACCCGCTCTTTCTGAGGGTCGACCCGTGCCTCCAGAACCTCGGTTGAGGGCTGGTCAGTCGCTGGGGCAGGCACTTCGGCGGGTTGCTTTGCCTCGTGGGTCGCCAGGTAGCATCGCCTTGCCACCATTTGGTCTCCTCGAGCTTCGCCGACCCCCCGACTGGTGGGGAATCGCATGAGCAGATGGTGAGTGGAGACTACTGCTCGGAGGGCGTTGAGGCCTGGCCTCCCGAGGATGGCATTGTAGACCGAGGGAAGGCGTATCACGAGGAAGCTCATCCCCACGGTGCTTTCACGAGGGGCGAGCCCGGCCGTGACCAGAAGGTCGATCTCGCCCTCTACTGGGACTGAATCCCCAGTAAATCCAATCAACGGAGCATTCATCCTCCATAGCTGTTCTTTGGTCATCCCCATTTTACAATATGCACCAAAGTACAAAACATTCGCCGAGCTTCCATTATCGACTAAGATGCGTTTTACATCAAATCTATTTATGATCATGGAGATGACCACGGCATCATCATGGGGAGTTTCAACTCCCTCTAAGTCATCGTCTGAAAAGGAGATGACTTCAGAAGCGCGCGGGCGCTTCGATGAGGTTTCTCCCTCCGAGGCTTCTCCAGCCGAGGCCCCTCCTCGGATAGTGTTGATGACGCCGGCAATGGGCATGTTGGCATTCGAACCTTCAGGCTGTGCTGCTGCTTCGGCGGGCTGCTTTTCCTCACGCCGGCCTTGCACAAACCGATCAAGCACCCCTCGGCGGATGAGTGCTTCGATCTCATTTCGAAGCTGGTAACACTCCTCGGTATCATGACCTTTGTCCCGGTGGAAACGGCAATACTTCCGGTTATCGCGCCGGGTTCGGGTATCAGGCTTCGGAGGTGGGAGCCGGATGCGATCTCGACTCTCGATCTCCATGAGAATTTCGGCCCGAGGGGTGTTGAGGGGGGTGTATTTTTCATACCTCCCTTCAGGTGCACGGGCCTGCAGTGAGAACCTCGGGCGGAGTGGTGACCTCTGCTGTGGCGGTCCCCTCAGTCGGGGTGGACTCCTCGGGCGGGGCGGATTCTTGGCTTGTCGCAGAGATGGGCTTCTGGGCTGGCCGCGTTCCTCGCGGCGCCTCTTCTTGGGGTTCTGCTCGGTCCCGCCCCGCCTGACGGCCACGGCTTCCTCAGCCTTGGCATATTTCCGGGCCCGAGCGAACATTTCTGTAAGGTCCGCTGGGAAATTCTTCTCAATTGAGAAGAGGAATCTGTAGGACCGGGCTCCAGTCTTCAGCGCCGACATGGCGATTGACTGGTCAAGCTCCCGGACTTCCCATGTTGCGGCGGTGAACCGGTCCAGATATTCCTTGAAGGACTCTCCCTCCTTTTGTTTGATGTCGAGGAGGGAGTCGGATGTCCGCCGCTGGGGCTGGCTAGCGGCGAAGTTGCCAGCAAACTGTCTGCCGAGCTGCTCGAAGGAGGAGACAGTACTCGGCTTCAGCCCGGTGAACCAAAGCCGGGCTGGTCCTCGGAGTGTCGCCGGGAAAGCCTTGCACATCATGGCTTCCGAGGCTCCTTGCAGGGCCATTAAGACCCGGTAACTCTCCAGGTGGTCAAGGGGATCAGCCTTGCCGTTGTAAGGCTCCACCTGGGGCATCTTAAACCGGAGGGGAACCGGTTCATCTTCAATCTCCTGGGAGAAGGGCGACTTCGTATTGAACTCGAAGTCGTCGTTACGTCCCGATTTTCTCCCGTGGAGTGCCTGGATTTGGCGCTCCAGCTTCTCAACCTTCTTGTCGAGTTCATCATTCTGAAGGATCGCTACAGCGGTTCCTCCGGGTGCAGGTTGCCCTGGAACCGACTCAGCTTCTGAAGGTTGTGGCCAGCCTCCGTGGTCTCTGACTGGGTGCTCTCTCCAGAGGGAGGCCTAGACTTGAGAGTCCTGACCTCGAAGAGGAAGCCCGCTTGTAGGGGGCTCCGGTTGAACTGGAGCCGGGGGAGGCGGTGCCGTTGGGATGCCTCTAGGTTGCAGGCTTTGGACAGCGGTGGCCAAGGCCTGCACCTGTTGCACCAGGGCATCAAACTGCTCCGGCCGAACTTGATGAACTGACTCAGCCGGAGGTGGTGAGTTTCGGACGGAGTGCTCAGGACTGGGTGGAGGACGTCGAGAGGCGTTGGAGGCCCCTTTGCTTCTTAGCTTCATGGCAGCGAACTCGGGCCCTTCCTCTAGCGCCAACTGTTGCTGGAAATTAGACCCGGGGGCCGCCGTGAAGCCGGGGAAGGAGGAGCTCCGCTGCTGCAAGGGGCGGACGGCCAGCCAGCCGCGGGGGGGTGTGCAAGTCCTGCAAGAAAAACCGGTGGCCGGGCTCCCCGGCGCCGGCCCTCCGATGCCTAAGTCAGAGGGGGCAAGTATGTGGAGAGAGCAGGGAAGAGAGTATATGGAGAAGACAGCAAAAACATTTGGATAAGATAAAGAAGACGAAGAGGATGATGTCCTCAATTGTGTCTGTGCTTCCCGGAGGGTTCAGTCCCGAGGATCTGTTTCCGTTTTTGTTGTCCTCCCCCTCCCTTGGTTCTCCCAGGTTCCCTTTTATAGGAGGGGATTACGTTACCTGGGAGGTAACCGGGGGATTTGTCCCTGTCTGTAATAATTGGGCACGATTTGGCCCATTTATGGCGTAGTGGAGAACGGGGCCGAATCAGACCGGAACCAGGGAGTTGTCACGGTCGATCGGACCTGTTGGAGTGGTTGAACCGCCGGCCGTAGCGGGCCTGGGGTCTGTGGATGGTAAGTGCATTTATTACCGAATGAACCGGCGGTCAGGTAGAGCCATGCGCTCTGATGGTTCAGTGATCCGGAGATCGTCTTGGGCCGTGTTCATTAAATGCCTGAGTGCATCGGAGACTTGAGGGAGTCTCATGCATTAATGGCAGGTCGTGCCGAACGCCTGCGGAAATCTTATGCCTTGATGGCTTGGAGATAGTGGCAGGTCGCAAGCCGTAGGAGTTGTCAAGTCCCTTGGACTTTAGGCGGAGGTTGAACATTTGGTTAAGGCATCGGCTCGGCAAGGGTGCCGAGCCGAGCTGGTCGCCCAATGGGGCGCCCTGTGGCGGGGCTGCTTTGAGCACTCCTGGTCGGCGCCCTTTAGGCGAGCACCTTCTAGCAGAGCGCCTCGGCGCTGTCTTTGGTCGCACTTTCTAACCGAGCAGCTTATTTTGGTTGGGCACCTCTTGGCGCGCACTCTGGTCGGTGCCCTCTAGTCGAGCGCCTTCCTGGTCGGCATCCTTTGGCCGAGCAGCTTTCTGGCCGGTACTCCTTGGCCGAGCAGCTTTTCGGTCGGCGCTCTTCGGCCGAGCGGCTTTCCGGTCGGCGTACTTCGGC
The DNA here is from genome assembly GCF_009389715.1 of Phoenix dactylifera. NCBI lineage: Eukaryota > Viridiplantae > Streptophyta > Magnoliopsida > Arecales > Arecaceae > Phoenix > Phoenix dactylifera. Next base: position 17,204,636 of record NC_052394.1, on the reverse strand, counting down.
CGAGCGCCTCCGTGGATGTATGACTTGGGGTTTTTCCCCCAACAACTTTAAAAATATAGTTACCAAATAGTTTTTTATAAAAACTCTCATTTAGAAAATTCTACTTCCAAAAATTCCACTTTTAAAACTCTAAATGCCAACAGCTTCCCTAAACAGAGCCTTATTCATGAAGATTGAAGGACTTGAATTGAGAGATCTCGAACCATGCAACGGTAAAGGTTGACCTATGCAAGAGTGAAGATTTCAAATCTAAGAAGATCAGTGTTAATGGGAGGCAACAGAGGAGAAAGGACGAAAATATTGCTTGTGAGGAAGGTGTCAAATTAGAGAGAACAAGGAATTTTTTTTATTAATCTATATTAAGAGGTCAGTCCTAACAGGATATACCAAAAAATTTTCATTGTGCCTGATGATATGTGTAAGAAAGCGCTATAAAGAAACGATGGGAGAGGGGATGTATTAACCTGCGACAAGTTTACACTCATTTGATTTTGGGTGGTTGGGACCATGGTGTTCGGAAAAATAATGCTCCGGAATTCAAAAAAAAAAAAAAATAAAACACTCATCAAAGAGTTTGAATAATAAAAAAAGGAAAAAATAAAGTTAAAAATAAACGTTTAAATGTTTATAAATTTATTTACTTAAAAATAAGTGCAAGAGAGATGAACATAACAAATAATAGCAAAAAAATATTATTAGCAGCAATATATAATATACAGTTCCTAATAAAACAGGCCTCCGTGCAACAACGAGAGGCTTCTTTTTTTTGTCATGAACATTTTCTAAATAAATCATAAAAGTTACATATAATTCCAAAATAATTGGATAGCTGCGGATTAACTCGTTTTTCTCAGTCATGAATAACTCACAAAATTCATATATAATTCAAGAATAATTGAATAGCTTTGGATTAATTCATTTTTCAAAAATAATTCTAAAAACTCATAAGAAAAATTCATGAATAATACAAAAGAACATTCAATAAATTGAAGAAAATTGTAGCTGTGATCGAGCCTTCCAATTTCGAGTTCCAACCAAGTCAGCACATTAAATCTCAATCAAATTGGAAATTAACCATAATACCATGAAATCAGATTACGACTTATAAACAAACTAGTTAACTTTGAAGAACGAAAAATCCCATGCATCATCGAAATCCTAAACCATGTCAGGCCCAGACTCTACACATACACTCCTCCATAGTATCTCAACACATACACTCGGAAATTCTCCAGTATACCATCGCCATAAAATTGTGTAGACAAATTATATTTATCAATTTCCTGGCTTCTGATATTCCATTTTATGTTATCTCACTCCTAAATATATTTATTATTTCCCAGATACATACTGGACAACCCACTCCAAGATCTACCACAGAACATAGAATGGGAGCTCCACATTGGCAGATCGTAGAAAAATACACTAGATAAAAAATGTAATTAGAATTTGGCTTCACAAACCATAAAAAACTTAAAAACATTTCACCTGGGGCAAAAGAATCAAGTCCCCCTTGGCAATAAAAGGTGTTAAAATGACAAAACAACAACAAAATGATAAATGCAGCACAGTTATCTTGCAACAATTTAAAGTCAAAATCTATAGTAGGGAACAACCCTAGACCAAGCAAGGACTTGACTGATCGACAACATTTGATCCCTAAATCACAAGTACAACCTAGATTTCTCTCCCTTCTCTCACTGGTCACCTGGGATGCTCTTGATGATGTCGGAGTCACCTGAAACGCAAACAAATACAAAAATAAATGATCGAAATCTAGCGGGAAAAAAAAGAGAGAGGCCAAGGTACAATGACTGCATGTCCATTGAACACACCAGGATCAATAATGCTAAGGCAGCTTACACGGAAATATTTGCCGCAGGCTGTTCCAAGGTCCACATTATCTGCGAATATGACAAACACTCAGAAAATGAAGAGGCAGCAAACAACATCATACAAGTCTAAATGTATAACCTCCATAGCATAAACAAACATCTCATAGAGCATGGATTTACAGGATTTTACCAAAAAATAAAGCTGTGCTTTCAAGGGAGGAGAAAAAACTATCCATGACCAATTGCTTACTAAGCCCAAGCAGTTCCATGCTAGTTAAATTATGAAACATAAATGGGTGATTTATGATGCCCTACAAGCCGCAGGTACACCAATATGTACGAGTGTCACCCAGCTACATAATAATTATATAATATAACACATTTCTCGTTCCATTCCCCTGTCCTGACTTCTTCCTGGTTTGGTAGAGGAAGATAGGCAACAGAAATAGAAGGTCCTTCTCTGCTTGCACAAAAAATGCCTCTAAAAAATAAACCAAGATGCTGGAAGACAATTTTAGATTGATATAAAAAAGAAAACGAAGAAAAAGAACCAACCGGACAGTGAACTTGCAGGGGCGTCCAAGGGGCAATAACAGTGAAAGATTTAGCCCTTAAACTATGCATTTGTAAACTATAAAAATGTAGGGTCAGTCCAAAAACAGTCTTGGATCCAAGCTGGACCAATTAGGATTGGCCTGGTAGGTTTCGCCAGCACACCCACAAGCTGATAAAATGAATTGAACGTTTGAAAAATACTTGAGCAGGATGCTCAAATTTTTGGGTACTCGGACACAGTTACAGGTAGGTCTCTTAGGACTGGCACCAAAGAATGGGACACAAACATTGAATACCGGAAGTGAAAACAAAAAATAGCATTGGAAATAATTTGATGAGATTTAAGGACCAAAGGTAAAGATATAAATGAGTCAACTGCTCCAAAGCCTTTTTAATTGCTTCCCAATAACATCCTACATTTCTCAAGATGATTTTAGGAAGCTACCACCCCTAATTGAATCAATCTCTTCCATTTTGGCTTCTCTTTAAAAAGAATGCTTACAAACAGGAAACGGTCTTCCTGATAATAAAACTTAAAACAAATTTGAAAAAACAGTATTATTTTTGCATTTGCATGTGAGAAGATCATCAGACAATCCGTACACATATGCCTGTATTAGTTTGTTCTGATATCTTAGGTTTACAGACTTAATAGTCAAATGGCTCGCAGAATGGCTATCACACTCTAGTTAATAAAATAATTTGATCGACAAGAAATCTCACCTTTCTAATTTACAAGTATAAAAAAGTAAAAAAAACTTAGCATAATAATTATACCACAAACAATAGGTTGCGGAAACTCCATTTATAGCAGACAGAATAATACTTACTCCCGTTGAAATGATGTACGCCAACCTTAGCCAACATTGCATAATACTCAATTTCAGACTTGCGGAGAGGAGCGCAATTGTTTGCAATAATTATCAACTTCCCTGGAGAAAATCAATTGGTGAGTGAGAAAACCAATCAATTGTTTGCAATGATTACCAGCATAAATAACAGGTTTTTTGGTGGCAATGGCAGAAGAGGTCTGATACCCGGCGCGACTAATTTTGCAATAAGTATCGGTAAAGTGACCATGTCATATTTAGCCCTGATGGTAGCACGCAAAGATGGTAGTGGCATAATGGTTTGCAACAAGTTACAATTGTACATTTGTGTGGTGATATTGTGTATAGCAGCTACAGCAATTTAAATTGTAAGGTTGCAGAGGCCAATGATCAAGAATATCAGTGAAACATGCTAGATTATTGTATAGAAACTGCTGTTTTCATTTGGTAATTCATCTACGCATCAAAAGGATAAGTTCCTTTATATAGTTTTGCAAAATTAGATATTCTTCTTCATCATGTTAACATCAATTTAACCCAAAAACTGGCATAACTTTTGAAGACTACCAATTACTATTTTTTTCATATGGATGCACAGAACTTATGACATCATTGGTGCTATGTTCCCGGAATAAACCTAGGTAGAGGCAAAATATGTGATACATACAAAAGTATGAAACGGACGACATATTCAGTATTTACAATCATAAACCACTCAAATCATGATTTACCACAGTGTATAACATGATGAGTTTATTAACTCACATTACTGTGGCTAAAAGTCCCAAAATTAACAATAATTCGATATGAAATTATTAAACCACATCATAATCAAGCCACACTGAAATAACAAAAACAATTGATTCTTTGTTCCTAGAAAGTCAATTTTCTAATGACTACCTGACAGATGAGCATTCAAATAATAAATTATCACACTATCTGAAAAAACAAAGAAAACAGTGGGGGATAAACTACCCTGCACAGAAAAAGCTCAGATAGCTGTAAAGATTGAAACACTTATAGCAAATGTGCACACCTACGAATGTGATATTTTACATTAAATAATAACTGATATTAAGATTCAATGTCTTAGCTAACATTTTTTTTCGTCAATAATATTATGTTTCGCCCTCCACACATTCCCCTAGATTTAGGCAAAGAATCTAGATGAATTCAAGCGGGGAATAAGGGCGAGATTAATATCGGGAACTGCATTCATCTCTTAGGCACGGTTCAACAGCCAAAGAGCCAAACTCCAGTCCCAGACCATGACGACCAACATTTAAAAGACGTTTCTACGCATAAAACTAAACCAAATCATAACCCATCTCAATAAAAAAACAGTAAATTTACTAGCCGGAACTATCTGTTGGTCATGGAGGTAAATCTCTAAGATAGCATTAGAGATCAAAAACCTGAAAAAAATGGCGATAAAAGAGAGACTGGAAGAAGAAAGATGAAGAAACCTTTGGAATTCCGAAGGGATCTGAGAACCGTCTTGTACCCGAGGGTATACTTCCCGCTCTTCATAACGAGAGCGAGCCTGTTGTTTATGCTCTCAGTACTCTTCTTCTGCATAAAAAAGAAAGCAAAAAATCCCCCAAATCAACGAAGAATCCCAAGAAAATGGAAAGCAAATCTACGACCAACAAAGGAAGAAGGGAAAAAAAGAAGAAGAAAAGAACATTTTGAGAACATTACCGCCTTCTTCTGGGGCGCCATTAGTGATGGATGAGAAGAGGGAGAGGCAAAACCCTAGATCTTCGTCGGTGCTGGCCGCCAAGAAAACCATTGGGTTTGCAAGGAGGGTATGTAGAAGACCAAGAAATCCTAAAATTACCAAACTACCCTTACCGGGTTATTGGGCTTGCAGTTGGGAGATCAGGACCGTCGGATTGGGAAGCCATTGGGCAAATTATCATGGGCTGTTGGTTTAGGAGATATACCGGGTCTAATATATGGCTTAAAAGACCCACAAAGAATAACAAACCAATGGAGGTTTGCCAATGTCAGCTTTAAAAGTTCTGTTCAGTCTAGGGCGGAAATTTTTTATAAGATCGATTTATCATGATGAGTGCTGCTAAATGGGGATAACGATTTGAGATGATATTTGTATTCTTTATTTAAATTAAAGTTTTGCTCTATAGGTGCTCCAATTTTGTTGGGAGGAAAGGACTTAAACAAATATTTCCCTTATAATTGAAATTTTACTACAACTCCCGTCATATTACAACTTAAGTTGCAGCAACTTAACTTATTAAAAAGCTTCCTCTTGCATTTGGAAGAAAGTTTGGTTTAAAGAGGAGCTTTTGGCAGCCATGCCGTCGAATACCTTGCATGCGAATGCCAGGTTGAAGCGCTCGATGTACATGGAGATAAAGTATTATCGACGAAGATTATGGACGAAGTGCTGAGTGTCGAAGTTAGTGATGAGAGCTTGGATATAGATATGGGTGCCCATGTGAAAGAAAGTAGGCAGCATGAAGGCCTTGAGAAAGGTGGAGAAGGTGAAAGAGAGGGGTGGAGGAGGAGATAAAGTGAAGGAGATGGAAAGCAGAGGGAGATTTTTTTTAAAAAAAACTATAATACCTACTCAAAATATAAATAGTCCTGCAATTATTACCGCAAGATAGTCCTTAGTTGCAACCCAACCAAAAAAGGTCTCCATGGGGCTTAGAAAGAAGCCCAAGCCTTGGGGCCAGGGCTTCTTCTTGGAATGCTTATAATTTTTTAGAATTTTTATGGTGGTTCTCTTTTTTTTTTTGGAAAAGGTTTAAATCTTAAAGCCATCATATTTTTGAATATTTCTACATTGGATATTGTAGTATAAGCAGACTTGCATTCAATTGTAGACACCCTACTTTTGGTCCCCCACATACCCTAGTGGTATCAGCTAACAAGATGCTTCTAATATGGATTTACTACAACTCTAAAACCCAAACTATAATTCACAGTTTACACATTGCACACCATTTTCTATATTCCAACCTCATGTTTTGTGATGCCAAAACTTTAGTGTGAAAAAGGTTTTGAAACTAAAATTTTTGTGTCAGAAGGCTTCCAAATAAAAAAGAAAGTCCTTGGGTGTTTTGACATCAAAATATATTCTCCCCACCCAAATTCTCATGCAATCATTCTTGTGATGGGAGACTTTATGCTGGACCAATTCCGTTGTACTTGAGGGATGATATCGTCCAATACATAAACATGGGACAAAAATCATTCTTGGTGCAGTCTCTACCCCCTCGATTCCAAGCACGCCTTTTCTAATTTCCATTCTTATTATATTACTTTTAGAAAAGTTATATATTTTAACTATTTCAAATTATTTACAAATATTATTTACTGATATTTACAAATATTAGCATCATATTTTAATTATATAAATTATGATTAACTATGTGAATTTTTGATTTGGATATCCTACTATTGATTTTAGACTCGAGAGGATAGATATATTTTTAAAAGAAGATGGCAGCAGTCTACTCTTGTATACATGAATACGAATATATATATATAAAGTAGATTTGGCTATACTCAAGGAGATCTTCACTTAATTTGATTAGGTCTAATCAAATGATGGAGATCCTATGTCAATGATCTAAGACATTACATGCCATCTACTATCTCTATATTACTTTATATTAAAAATTATATAATTTAAAGACCTCTAATCTATGCATCAAATAGTCAAAAAAATATACATTATTTTATATTATTTAAAATATCTATTTTTTTTAACTATTTTATGCGTAGACCTCTATCCCTCCCAGCTTCTATCTCTCCATGCATGCATACATTCTACTAAGTTTAATCATTTTGGTTGGATATCAAGTCAAAAATTTGAATAACCTTTAGCTCCAAGTCTGACGGCTCCTTCCAGGTAACTATAGATAATATGGACAAGGATAGCCCAAATAAGCTACAACGATTAATGTCCAGTTTGGGAGAGCTTTTGGAGGGCCAAAAAGTACTTTCTGGCCCTCCAAAAATACTTTAAAATAAAAAATGGTGTTTGGTAAAATTTTCGAAAGGCTGTTTTAGCTTTTGCGAGAAGCTGAAAACAGCTTTTGGGGAGAAGCTCCAATTTGGAGCTTTCCGAAAACACTGTTTTCAGCTTTGTCGGAAAGCTGTTTTTTGAACCAAAATACTCTCATTTAAATCACACTTTTTTTCCCCAAAACCCTCTTTCCGCCTCTTCCTCTCTCACCCATCCTCTCCCTCTCCCTCTCTATCTTTTTCTTCCTCTCAACGCCGCCGCCTCTGTTCCTTCTTCTTCTTCTTCTTTTTTCTTTTTTTTTTTTTTATTTTGGGAGCTCGTGGCTGCCCACGGTGGCAGCCACCATGCCGGCCACCACCCATGACCGGCGACCCCTCTATATTTCAATGAAATAAAATAATAAATAAATAAATAAAAATAAAATATTAGTAATTAGTTAACCAATTTTATCACCTAGCTAGAAAATTTGTTAGAAAGATAAATAGTCATTAGAAGGATAAAAAATTAATTTACACTAATAATTATAATATTTTATATATTTATTATTATATTATACTATAAATATAATATTATATTACATTATATCATAATACATTGATATGTTATGTTAAATAATTTAATATTATATTAAATTATTATTCCATAATGCATAATATTATAATACTATATTATAATAATATTATATTATATTACATTAATATTATACTATATCATATATTTATGTATTAATATATATTATATTTTATTATGCTCTGTTGTATAATACTGGTAATGTCCTTTATGGTCATTTTGTTATATAAAAGTACTTTTTCAGTTTGTTTACCACATGTTAAAGTGCCACAGTACTTTAGAAATATAGTTACCAAATAGCAAACAGCTTTTTATAAACGCTCTGCTTCAGACAGCTCTACTTCCAAAAGCTCTACTACTAACAGCTTCTCCAAACAGGGCCTAATTGTACTTGTATCTTGCTAAAGATGTAGGCTACCAAGTTGACCACACAATAACAAAACAAGGAAAAACGAAGCAAATAAAACATTACTTTTATGATGGAGCAATCCCAGAACTTTATATGAATATAGAAATTCCTGTTCCATTAAGTTGGGGAAATTCAATTATGTACTCAGACGAATTCATGCTCGCTAGATATTGAGCATCAACTTGAGTTACACAGTGACTTGCTGCAATTTGTATTGCAGGCTCAAACTTTCATCACCATATGCCATTGCCCTCTGGCTCCAAGGTAAACTTATACATCATGGAACAAGAGCAAGAAACATAAAGATTGAAGTAAAAGAACCTTGTGATTAGAGCTTGAAGGCACAATGCCCTTTTACTTCAACCACATTGTAATTACCTTTTCACCTCATCAATGAATCAAAAATCACCACATGATGCAGAGTTTCTGATGAGTATTGTTTTCCCAAATATCATCAGACGATCAGCTTTCTTGGAAAATTCTCCCCAGTTGAATGCTCCTCACCATCATGATCATGAAAAACAAATGTCAGTATTCCAACCAGACAAAGCACCGAGCCTACAATAAGATTGTCGTAGCGCTCCACCCAGTGAAATTTGAGTTGGCTGGCACCATAAAATGAGAGGGCTACTAGAGATGTCATTACAGTTACAGTACTGCAAAAAAGAAACGAAAGCCATAATTTGTTTATTCAACTTCCAAAAATGAAGAAATAACTGAAAACTATATGCGACTTTTATCAAGTGTTCACCTAATACTCACACACAAAAATAAAAAACATAAAATAAATAAAAATGCTCTTGACCAGGGTCGAATGTTGGTTACATTCATAATGCCTAAATCTAAGCCGGTCAGACCTTGTCAACAATATTTCCAATCAATATCAATTACATTTCTTACTATATCCCACATGGGTAGTTCTGATTTGATGAGGTTTTACCAAAATTCTGATGCTCCTAGCCAGAATTTCTCCAGACCTATACTTCCATTGCCAACAATCCTTCAATGTATAAATACTCCTTCACAAACCACACTATAATTTTACATTCTTCCATCTTTAATCTGATAGCAATCAATTTATAACAATATAATGTCAATAATATGATACTAAGTTAACTTTTCAATAGCCACATATTTCAGCATATCAATTGCCAAAACAACACTTACAGAAGGATGTTTCCCCTAAGCATATATGATTAGTGGAATTCTCTTGTAGCAGTAAGCACAATGCAGTTTTTCAAAGTGTTGAAAAAACTCTCTCTAGTTTTACATTCACCAAGATTGCTTTAAACAAAATTTATGATAGAAAAATTGATATTCGTGTTTTTGATAATCAAAGATGACTCATCGAGATCGGAGAATGGATTTGGATGAAGAAAGGCATCAAAGTTTTATGCTGAGCGCTTCTAAAACTATATAATTCATCCAGATAAGAACTTTATATCAAACATGCAACCTAGGTCAATATTTTATTTCTGATCACTAGATGAAGCATCGGTCTAAATGTATCGAGAACATGTGAGGGCAAAAGTAAGATAAAACCGAGAAGCCAATGAGCTACCACTGGCAAAGTATATAAACTTAAATAAAAAAGCCTCTGCAAAGTATTGAACTGAATCAATATAACAGGGCTGTTGAACATTCACCCTGATATCCTGCTTAGCCCCCGCTAAAGCAGGCCAACCTGCTCGAATTTCCTAACTAATTATCCAATATATATTCCCTACACATAAGTCTAAAATTCTGAACAAAGTTTATAAAACATTCTGCAATGCCGCCAATCAGAATTCAAGCTACAATGCAACCAATTCATTTCATCAATTTTCTTTCAGAAGACCAAATTAGATGTATAGAGGCATACCTGAATAGCAGAACGATAATAGCTAGCACCATCATAGATGAGGAGTTGCCAACAGCAAGGAAAACTGGAAGTGTTGTTGCACAAGGAGATAATGCCGGTACAAGAATAAGTCCAGCCACAGCCATCTTCTCCATGGGATGGTTGTGGGAGTGACTATGGCCTCCCTTACCAAATATGAACAGCAGAACATAACTTCCTCCAAGAATTATGAGAAGCAAGGAAGCAAGTCTATGCACTGTTTCCTCACCAGCGATCGTGTTAGCCATGGTAATTGCAGTAATGCCAAGCAGTGAGGTCGAAATCACATGCAGGACAGCTCCAAATGCAGCTGTTAGTAAAATTAAAGAGAAACTCCGTAAGCATGCCTGGTTAGTCCCATCAATTGAACCACATACATCTTTGCAATCCAAGTAACAACAACAGTTTCTGTTTAATGTCTGAAATAACCCTAAAAGCTAACAAGTAAGAATCCAATCAGACAATGATCTACTACCTAACAGAATAGTTATCACCTGTTCAAACACCAAAAACAAAAAATCTAAAAAATCAACTATTACAAGTGGATGTAGACTGATCATCATTATAACATGGCAAACTAGTGATATGGATGACACAGGAATTTTAGTGAGATGCAAAAATAAACATGGGAAGTTCACTGTCAAAGATCACTAAAATCCAGATAGAATGAAGAATGCATGCACATTGCACAACACAAAAATGTAGGGACAAATATAGATGCAAATATATAAAGAGGACAGAGGCGCACTTGTTTATATATCTACCCATATTTCAATTGATCAGCATGCAGAATTTAAAAATATACCAATTAAACAACTGGATACCATCAGTACTATTGCCATTAAGAATCACTGGCATTAGCAGAGATACGCCAACAAGATCAATTTTTGTTACCGGTACCTACAGTAACATAGCTTGAAAATTACATCCTCGAGAGATGCTTAAGAACTCGGATACATAAAGCTGGGAAAAGCGTTTGGTTGGGGGGGGGGGGGGAGAGAAGGGGTGGATACAGTGCATGAGCATCACATGGTCTTCAGTATGAATAAATATATTTAGAAACATAAGATAAACTAAAAAGCTGCCAGGTAAAAAGGCAGAAAACCATCATCTATGTAGCTCTAAAAGTATTTCAAGCTGAATTAATCATGGCACCAATGGCAAACTGGGCAAAGGCTAGATAGTTATGGTTAGTGTCAAATGTCACATCAAAAAATTTTATTGTTCACATGCTTTCTCTCCGTTATTTTCCCAGGAAAACATAACTTAAGAAGAAAAAAATTATGAAGCCAGATGAAATAGAGAAAATCTGGCAAATCTGTGCATCGTCCAACCCTGCCTGTTTGAAGTGAGCAGGAGAATTAACATTTAAAATGGAACCAATATTGTCTCTATAAAATAAAATTGACAAGTTCATCATAAAAAAGCACATAAAATTTACAAAAACAGTATATGTTGAGAATTTTAAAAACTAGATGGTCACGGAATCAACTGCAATGAGCCGCTTTACATTGGAGATAAAAGCAGGTCTTCAGATTTCACTCACAAAAAAAAAAAAAGAGTGCAATAATGTGGATAGAGATTAAAATCCTTTTCAAGTAAATATACAGTTGACAGCAGTAAGATAAGGCATATGTATAAAAAAACAGACCAGGGAACCAAAAAACAGGATTATCATCATCATTGAGAAAAAAAATTTTACAATCCGCAACAGCCTAAAATATGCACAACATGAACATCAAAGCATCATCTTTACATACACCCACTCATTTTCTCCAAAGAAAGAGTTCTTTAATAACTTTCTATTAACCATCATACATTAAAACACCATTTAGTTTATCATAAGTGCCAGAAGAGCTTCGATGACGAGCAAAGTGAATATGAACATGTAGGAGCATTTATAAGCATGAAAATTACTTAGATAAACCGTAGGGGCAACAAGGCTCAGCTTTGAACCCTTCCCTGCAATTGTTTGAAACAAAATAACTGTTGAAAAGACAGAGGATGACCATTTGGGCTGATGAGACAAGTGAAAGAGTCAATCTTGAACAACAGATTCCTCCAACAATGTGCCCTCACTTATTGGATCAACTTAGAAAATGTTGAAGAATAGGATGTCTCTAGTGGGGAAAAAGAGAAGAAACACAAAGTAAGGTTCATACTTCATTGAGTCTTAAGGAAATATTTAGAGATACTTGGTAAGATTTTCTTTATTTATGGATCAGAATATTGGGAAATAAGAGGGACCAATGATCACTAAATAAGCTTAACTGAATTAGGATGCCTAGCGGAGAATATTAGACACATCGAAAGAAATAGACGCACTAAAAGATACAATATTCATGCAGGTAGTCTTTCTACCGACAGAGACCAGCTTGCTCTTCAATTCAGTCAATCTCTAACCAACCTTCTTCACAACAAGACAACAATCCCTTGGCTTAGTTTTGCCTAAATACAAGAAAAGATCGCAAGAAACTCTAATTCAATTGAAACTTGCTCTGTTTTTTGAGGTAAAGGAGAAGGGACAATCTCCACTATTTGTTAAGAAGAAAAAGATACAAAAGGATGGTTAGTCCCCAGCAAGGCACTAGGGACAAACGGAGAGAAGGTCAACCCTTACAAGTTAGCTACCTGACCCTTGACCCAATCAAAATTACAGATCTTTTTCAGCACAAAGAACACTCCATTCACAAAACAAATTCACTTTGAAAATCATCTGATTCCTTCCTTCCATAAGGCCCAACAAACTGCCATTGCTAGTTGGTACCAAAGAGACTTCAAATCTCTGTGGCAATCCCTTCTTCCTCCACAATGACCACAAAGAAGAGATTGAAGCAGGCCAACCTCGGATCCCTAAACAGGTTTAAAGGCCCTCCAAATACCTCAAGCAAAGGAACAATTCAGAAACAAATGATCCACCAACTCTTCTTTGGTCTGCCCAAACAGCAATAATTGCAGATTCCCTTTCCCTTCTTTGCCAAAGGATCCCCAGTATTAAGCTTGTGCATTAACAGCAGCTGCATGAAAACCTTCACCTTCTTGGGGACATTAACTCTCCAGATAATTTCTGCAAATGGACACAACAAACTTCCTATGTCGTTGAACTGATAGAACGGGTTAACAGTGTAGCAGGCGGTGTCAAGGGTAAGTCACCAGTACCTATTCCAATCTAAGAACCTACTGATCAGGTCTAAATCTCAAACTACAGTTCCACTCACATCAAAAAAGGAAGTTGAACTTATGCAAATAATCTTGCGACATAGAAAGATACCATCTTTACATTGTTCGCGAGCGAATGGACATACTGGAATAACATCCCCCGATGCGACCTCCAACAAACAACAAACTACTAATACCAATAAAGTAAAGAAGGCAAGCCTTTAAAAGAAGATTTAAAGAATGGGTGTAAAGAACATAGTTAAAAGGTAAGTAATAACTCAATCAAGAACAATTATCATTTTTCCCCCTAATTGAAAAAAGATGTTATAGTATAGCAGCTTACTATGAAATTTGACAATTAAAACAACTTATATTTTGCAGCTAGTCAAGTTTATCGACAATGAAGAAGAAAGAAGAATGATCTTAGAAATTATGATGACTTCATTAGGCAAATGATTGCTACTTGACTCAGCCCTTCAATATTTCAAAAACAAGACAATAAATCATTCAGTAAGATTTTTCTTTTTTCTATAGTTATGGTGGCAATGCCACCATCCTCCTTCAAACCTGGAACCTATCCCGAGCAGAAGCACCAAGGAGAGGATTGCCAACCAGTGGACCCAAATTCTTTTGGCAAGAAATTATTTTTTTCAGAATGTGGAAAACCAAAATTATTTATGTTCTATATGAATGCTGTCCCTGTTTTACGGAACCTGCATAAAGTCAACAAATGTATATCATGGATTTAATGTGGGAATATCCGCTTATTAAGTTAGGAAAGACGTTAACATCCTTCCATTCCCTAGCAAATAATTATTCTTAAATAAAAAAGGTCACCATATTAAGGCATACCTGAGGTTTATCACATTATTGTACTTTTGAAACAATTTCTTCTCTAATTTTTAGGAGGTGAATACTAATTAGGACCAAACAAGCTCGTTTATGGCCCAATCTATGGCTTCTCCTCTGTTTATCGGTTCATTATTTTAGGATGGATCAGCGGCTAAAAAGAAGTGGATGACTAGGATTAGCATTATGGGTTAAAAAGGTTTCAGATATATTAAAAATAAATAGGCTATCTATTTGCTAGCATGACGACAACCAATTTCACCTCTCCCATATGTTCCACACTTTTCCATCAATGATTTTGTTTGAATTACTAAAACAAACATTAATTCATCGGTTCACCATCGAAGCCAAACCCCAAGAGTCTGAGATCTATCCAATCACAATATGCCAAAATACCAGTTAGTGGCCATTAAATACCTTAAATCCCATCCTTTCGCACAAAAATACCTAAAACTATCACTACATACTCCAAGATTCCATTGCTCTCCTTCCAAGACCGATAGTACCAAGTTAAAGCTCAGTTCAGCTAAATCTACGGATCCTACCTAACAACCACATTCTATACGATCATTCGAGATCTCTGACCGCATTTTATGACAGTATAAAAATCAAACCTAGAATTATTCTGAAAAAGATAAAAAGACCTAAAGAAAGAATCTGAAGAACTCACTGACGAGGAGAGTTCTGGAGAGGGTCCATTTCTGGGCGCGGCCGACAATGGAGAAAGGGAGCCAGTGGGTGGGGATGAAGGAATGGAGCAGCGAGACTGTCGCGATCCCTCCAATCGTGGAGAAATCCTTCGCGCTGAAAGCCTCCATTTCGAACCCCAGAGCTCTACAGATCGATGACACAAACCGCTTCCCTTGCCGAGAGATCTGCGCACAAACTACTCCAGATTACCATTCGTTGAATGCGAGTCCAGCAAAAAGAAGAATCGAACCCAGACCCCGAGAGAGGGAAAGAGAGTTGGGTGGGGGCTTTGGGAGAGACGGCCCGAAGCGCGAGGCCGGTGACACTGTTGTTTTAAGCTAAATAGCCGATCAGAAGTAGGGAAATGCACGAGCTCCGGTAACACCCACCTTCGCACCCACCCACGTTGTGCTTTAATAAGCGAGCCCCGCTCAAAAGTTAAAAACCGTTATGATAATTATAATGGCCAAAATTTATCTAAAAAAGTTTTTTTAAAAAAATTTAATATTAAAATAATTGCTGAAATGATGGCTGCCATGGCGATATTAAAACGAGAAATAGGGAACAATGACCCAAAAAAATATTTTTTTTTTCTTTTTTATGAAGCATAAATATAAGAAATTAGTTCTCCTTTTTATCATATGGTTAGGCAAAAATATGTATTTTTAATTATTACTACATATGGGCATCAAACAAATCTTATATAACCACATTTGACCTTATTTGACTTAAAAAATTCAATGAAATGCTAAAATTAATATTATACCCTAAACAATTTTAATTGAAATATTATTGGATTAAGTTTGGATTCAATTTTCTGACCTGAATCATGTATAAATTGAAATTGGACCGCGCCCATCCGTCATCCGAATAAGTGCTGCGAATAGTTCATGTTGTCGAATAATTGGTAAAATTGTCAATGGTTTAGGATCATTATGTAACTTGAAGAACAATATTGAACCTGAGACTTGTCACTTGGAAGGGCAAGACACCAACCACAGGAACTAACAGCTTTTGATAATTTGAAGAATATTGTTATCCTGATCCTGATTCATTGTGGATGAATGCTGACTACTTGGGATCAATTTACTGAATTGGACTCCCTTCAATCTTTCTGCTCAGAAAAAGAAAAAAAAAGGGATGGATATATCCTGTATAACCTAAACGAGTCACATTTCCCTGTCTTATTCTATAAACCAAGCCAAGAGCTTCCATTTCCTAAATTCTACCCACCTTTTGCACTGCCACATTATTCCATATCAGTCATGCTCTTGCCACTCTATGTCCATGCATGTATTCCTCACGATCATTTTATACATGGAACTAAGGATCTCTTTATCCATTGCAGGAGTCCTCGTAGAGAAATTTCTGCATCATTTCCATGAGACATCCATGCAAAATGTAGGAACTTAACATGGAAGTCTAATCTCAATTTTATAAGATTTTACACTCATTACACATCTCTGATTTATAAAGAAAACAAAGATAACATTTGACATAATTTACAGAAGATTTCAGATACAAAAACTCGTCGATGAAAAATGGAGGAAATTCTACAAGTGTATAGTGTGATTCTATCAGCATTTATACTCGCATGCCTTGAGATGTTCTTCTGCGGCATGGAGGGTGGGGACCTTAACCCTTAAAGATCTATCTGAGCCATGATTCTGGACCAGGGAGAAAGTTATATAGGCTATGCCATCCGGGTCAACATCCAAGCTGTATAAATGCTGCCCAGCAGCAAAGCTACCCAGTAGTTGGTATGATCTCTCGGAGCCGTCCATTGCTAAGCAGAGATCATCTGTACCTGAAACAAACCGACAAAGGCCTCGTCATTGCCTCCAGTGGTTCAACTCCAGTGTAATATTAATGACATGCAGAAATAACTGGATTTGTGGAGAAAAGAAAGAAATGATAAATGCTATTATGAATGGGGCAAGTTGCAATAACCTCATTTAAGGGGAAAAACCACTCATTTTCAGAAAACTGTGAATTATTAAACCGTAAATTTAGGAGAGAAGAAAAAAAGAGAGAAGCAAGAGGAATGTGGGAGCACCAGAAAGAAAAGCACTTGTTTTGGTCAGTTATCCCATGCCTTTCATTTATGTGTTTAGTAGACATAAATTTTTAAAAGGATGAGACTCATGTGAGTGCTAGAAAGATGTCTGCTTGTTTTGTTTAGTTGTCACATGCATTTCTTTTACGTTATGATGTTATAGAAATGCCGTGATGTCCTTCAAGAGCTTGTAGTTTAACCAACCTATGAATCTCAGAGACTTGGAAAAACTCAGAGCAAGCATGGGAATGATATTTGATGGGAAACAATAAATTTTTGCTACGAATCAACACAAGGAACATAAGCAGGCATGAGGTTCTAGATGATTTTGATATTGTTATACAATAACTGTTCACATATGTGCTCATATTTTTATAGTTTTTTTTAATATATACAACTTATACTTTTTACTAATGTTCTAAGGCTTACACAACAGAGTAAGCTCTGGAGGGCTCTAAGTCCAAAGAAAGATATTAACTGTACACACAGATTGTTGTTTGATGTATGCATACTTCTGCAGTTTACATATGCATGCTTTACATGTAGAAAAATAAAATTCTAACTTTAATATTGTTAAATACAGGAACAAACTTGAGGTAAAATCCGCTGACACTAAATTTGTCATGAGTCATCTTAGAAAAGGTTTATATTTTTTCTATGACTTCCTGTAAAGTGTCAACTCCAGAATAGCTCACAGAATAACACATGGTATCGTTATTGTGCTTCTACTGGCCTTGGCCAATATAGTACCTGTAATTGTAATATTTTCTATATATTTCTTTGTTAGTTTGCATTTCGGATATATCTTTACTACTCCATAAAAACATATATTTTTCTATTATACTAAATAGTCTTAACATGTATGACTCAGACGGCTTTTTTTGGGATCTCTATACATATTTTCTGTTTCATAAATCGTATGCATATATGATTGCTATGATTGCTTATATTTTTATTGTTGACTAAATCCATGTTTCTTGACTTTGAACATGTATGATTTTGGAATGTCTCACTTGGCCACTATGTTTACATGCAGTAATATAAGGGGAAAAAATCATATCTGCCTATCTGTGAGGCCCATAGCATCCCCGAGTGTCACTTCAGTTTCCTGTTAGATCTCTTGCCCGTTTCTTTAGTCTCCTATTAGATGGGAAAGCTTATCCAAGAGTCCCATGTATTCCATGAAATGAGAAGCATATTTGTAAAATCTACTGTAAACAATCTTCACTGATGGGATTATGATCACCATCAAAAAATGCTCCTTCCCAAATAAATTACATGCATAGCATCCGCAGAAGATCTAGTGCTATGAAAATAATATGTTACTCCTTTCTTTGAAGCCAATTAAACAAAATTAAAGTAAACAACTCATAATACATTATTTTCTACACCATGGAGATGGCCTCCACATATGTAGGCTAAGTTACATAAACCTGATGACATATCCATTGTTTTTGTGCCTTTTTCTTTTTCCCTTCCTTACAACCATGAGTTTTTCTTAACATGAATGCAATCTAAAACTTCCATATCATGGCCATTCGTAATTCCATACTCAAACCTTATACTTTCAACACCCACCGTGACTGATTTATGAAAATTTATGTTCCTTGAAACTGATTTGCAACAAGGTACAAATAAGAATATGTTGAGTTGTGACTTTAAAAAAGGAACGGTATCGAAATAATAGAAATATGCAAATAGCAGGTCAATGAGCACAATCCAAGTTGGAACTTCAAATGGCAACTGATTCAGCATCCCCTTTGCATATTTTATCCT